>NC_056726.1:601782311-601909811 GCF_019279795.1 Protopterus annectens
TCACACACACACACACACACACACATATATATATATATATATATATATATATATATATATATATATATATATATATATATCTTTATGCAACCAGTTTACAAGTGGACATTTCCAGTTATACATGGAACTCAATTAAGTGTTCTTTCATCATCTTATGCTTCTGTTATAGTGTGGTCTCCTATCACATGGGAAGATACTGCTTGAAGAAACAACACCTGATTTATAGGCTATTCATCATTATTTTGCAATTTATTCAACAATTTGTATCACATTGAACAGACAATAAAACACTTCTAGTCACCTCCAGTAAAATTCACTTTTTTATTAGTACACTAAAAAAATATAGGGATCAGATGGAAAGGATGTTGTACCTCATGCAACACCATTACATCTTCTGAAAATGTAAATTTTTAACACGTTTATACTTTACTCATTTTAGAAAAAAATGCCCTTTCTAGCACAGATTCTGCAAAAAATAAATAAATAAATAAGTGTATGACAGCTCTTCCTATAATGCTTACACCCACATGTACTGCAACCTCAGTTAAAATGGCATGTGTGCCTTCATTTTGAATCCTTACTTGCTCCACACCAGAGGTCAATTCCTCGTTGGTCAGATCCGACCATAAGCTAATCACCCTAGACATCCACATCCCTCCCCCACCCCCCATTAGGGAAACCACAGTGAAACATTTCTCCAAAACCAACTTCACACTTCTTAAGACAGAAGTGTCAAACTTCACGACACCCATGCTGACGGACAATAGAGGTATGACTGCTGAATCCTACACAAATGCACTTTATCAGCACTTATATGAGTGCATGGATCGTGCAATCCCTAACAGAACCAAGATACTATCCTCCAAAAAAAGGAAGTCAATCTGGTGGTCGCCTGTCATAAACAAACTCTACAACAGAAGAAAGAAACTGTTGCACAAAAGAGTAAAATCCCATGATTGGAGAAACTCCCTGGTCAGCTTCAGTAAGAAGTTGAGATCCCTCATAAAATCTTCCAAAGCTAGTTATGAAAACAAAATCACCACTGACTCTAAAGACAACCACAAAGCATTCTATAGCTATGTCAAGAATCTCAATGGCAACACTCAGATCTGCTCTGAGTTGCAGCACAATGGCACTAAATATACAGAACCAACGGATATTGCCAACATCCTGGCAGATAGGTTCAGTGCTAACTTTACTCCTCTGTCATCCCCTAAAGGGCCCATCTCTATAACAGAAGAATGCAAAGTTCCTGTAATCATGGCTGCACAGGTAAAAAAAAGTACAGTTTTGTACCTACCATAAATGTAGATGTCCGAGAGGAATGCATCTGCAGTCTTTACAAATGGGTTGTCCTGTCGTCAGGCAGCCCTTCGGTCGGCCGGATTCCAAAGTCTGGGTCTGGCTTCGGCTGGTGTCGCACTTCACCCGACGTCATTGCGGCAGTTATTCGGGTATAAAGGCATCAGCCGATGCCATTTTCCTCAGTGTTTCTTGCCCCAGATGCCAGGTGCCATCTTGGATGGCTAAATTTGGATAAATGCCAAAGTTTCCAAATAGTAGAGAGCAAACACATAAAATAAGCATGTATGTACATATATACAAACAAATACACCATAATAGATCCCCCCCAAGCTAGCTGAAGATTGGCAAATACCCTAGGAGTACCTCAGTGGGGAAGGAGGGTGGGTAATCCTGACTGCAGATGCATTCCTCTCGGACATCTACATTTATGGCAGGTACAAAACTGTACTATGTCCTTCAAGGATGCATCTGCAGTCTTTACAAATGGGTAGAATACCATAGCTAAACTAGGGGAGGAGGAAATGAGAAGAGATTATGGTGTAGTTAGGATCCCTTGCAAAACAGCAGTGGCAAAGCCAGCACGGGATCTAGAGTATAGAGGTAAGTTATAATGCTTGGCAAATGTATGCACGGAGGTCCAAGTAGCAGCCTCTATAATGTCCTTGGTAGCCACTCCTCGTAAGAAAGCTGTGGTAGTGGCTGTAGCCCTTGTGGAGTGAGGCCTGATGTTCTCTGGAGTTTTCTTTCCATGGTAGGAGTAACAAAATCTAATGCAATTTCCTATCCATTTGGAGATTGTCTGTTTAGAAATTGGTTTTCCTTCCTTTCCTGCTGCATATGCTACCAGAAGCTGGTCAGTTTTTCTATTGTTTTTTGTCCTGTCCAGGTAGTAGTGTAATTGTCTGTGTACATCCAAGGTATGTAAGAGCCTTTCTCCCCTGTTCTGTGGGTTGGGGAAGAATGTAGGAAGGTGGATAGCCTGATTTAAAGATACTCTGGATACCACCTTAGGCATAAATGTAGGATTTGTTCTCATGGACACTCTATCTTGATGGAAGATTAGGAAGGGTTGCACTGCCATTAATGCCTGTAGTTCAGAGACCCTTCTTGCTGAAGTTATTGCCAGCAGGAAAGCAGTCTTCCAGGATAAGTATTGTAATTCTGCTGTTGCTGCTGGTTCGAAAGGGGGAAGAGTCAGTTTTTCTAGCACAAAGTTCAAGTCCCATGCGGGCAATGGAGGTTTCCTGGGAGGTTTTACATTTTGATTCCTCTCAGAAACTGTCTGAGCAGAGGATGCGAGAAGACAGGAGGATCCAAGCTGTACTCTGCTGAAATAGCTGATGCATGTATCTTGATGGAGGAATAGGACAGGCCTGTATGGAAGAGCTCCGCCAAGTACTCCAGGATGTTGGCTATGTTCACCAGTGTCACATCTTGCCCCTTTGCAGTACTCCAGATGAGATATCTTTTCCATTTTGCTGCATAATTCTTTCTTGTTGAAGGTCTACGAGCCTCCAGGATTATGTCTTTAACCCTTTGGGATAAATTTGGGTTAATTGCTGTTATGTAATGTTCCAGGCAGTTAGCTGCAGAGTTTTTAAGTTTGGATGCAGAATGTTGTAGTTGTTCTGCGTCAGCAGTAATGGTATCAGGGGCAGTGTCCATATTTGTTCCCGGGACATGCTCCTCAGAAGTGCATACCAATGTTGTCTTGGCCAGTCTGGGGCTATCAGAATGATCCTCGGACGTTCCTCTTTGATCTTGAGAAGCACCTTGTGCATCAAAGGTAGTGGTGGGAATGCATATGCTGTCTGGCTTTTCCAACTGAAGGATAGGGAGTCCACCTTCCAAGCAAGTGGGTGGTAAGTCCTTGTGCAGAATTTCTTCAACTGGTGATTGAAAGGGGATGCAAACAAGTCTATTTGTGGTAATCCCCATTCTCTTGTGATGGTTTTGAAGATGTCCGGATGCAGCATCCATTCGTGGGCATCTGTTGTAGTTCTGCTTAATATGTCTGCTAGAATGTTTTCCTTCCCTGGTACATAAATTGCCTGTAACTGAATGTTGTAGCTCAGAGCCACATCCCATAGGTCCAGTGCCAACCGGCATAGAGGGTATGAGTGTGTGCCTCCCTGTTTGTTGATGTACCACATAACTGTGGTGTTGTCTGTCCTTATCATCAACTGGCCTTCTTGGAGAAAAGGTCTGAATGCCTGGATTGCCAATTTTACTGCCATCATTTCTTTTAGATTTATGTGCAGATGCAGCTGGTCTTGAGTCCATAGGCCTTGAAAGCACTTGCCCATCATGTGTGCCCCCCAGCCAAGGTCTGAGGCATCTGTCGTGATGGTTTGTCTTGGTTGACTTTTGCAGAAGGGCAGTCCTGTGTTTGATTGACAGGCCTGAGCCCACCATAAGAACTCTTGCTTCAGGCATGGAATCATTGGAATTTTGGTTTCTAGGCTGTGCTTGTGCTGAGACCACAAATTCTTTAGGTACCACTGTAGTTTTCTCATATGCAGCCTGGCATGAGGTACCAGTATTATGCAGGATGCCATGAAGCCTAGAGCTTGTAGCACTTTTCTTGCAGTTAGATGGCTCTGCTTTGTTAATGCCAAGAAGTAGAGAGGAAGTTGCTCTTTCTTTTCTGCAGTTAGAAATGCCATTTGTTTTGATGTGTCCAGTTCTGCACCCAGAAAGGTTATTCTTTGGGATGGAATCAGCCTTGACTTTTTTGTATTGACTGTATATCCCAGGGCTTGCAGCAGGTAGATGACTCTTTGTAAATCTTCTGTGAGTTTGTTTTTGTTGTCCGCTTGTATCAGGCAGTCGTCCAGGTAGGGATAGATTTGAATTCCCTGAAGTCTGCAATGAGCGATTACTGATGCCAGGCATTTCGTGAACACTCTGGGCGCAGTAGATAAGCCAAAGGGCAATGCTGAGAATTGATAATGCTCTGATCCTGCAAGAAATCTGAGGTATCTTCTGCAAATTGGTCTTATGGGGACGTGCAGGTATGCCTCCTTGAGATCTAGAGTTACCAGCCAAGACCCCTTGCCCAGCATGGGAAGAAGCTGCTGTAGGGTCAGCATTTTGAATTTTGGGACAATGAGGAATGTGTTTAAAGCGGACAGGTCTAGAATAGGTCTCCATTTGTTTTCTTTTCTTGGTACCAGGAAGAGCCTGGAGTAAAATCCCTTCCCTTGCTCCATAAATGGTACCTTTTCCACAGCTCTCATTCTTAATAATTGAGATATTTGTTTTAGAGCTTCTGCCCTTTGAGAAGGTGGTAGGTTTGGCATTCCTCTCTTTCCTGGTAGTGTATGGAAATGGAACCTGTAACCTTTGTCTATAGTCTGCAAAATCCATTTTTCTCTTGTAATGCAGTGCCAGTTTCTTGAAAATAATGTTAGCTTTCTGCCTAAGGGTGCTTCTAGTTGTTCCCTGGTAGGCGGTGCCACCGCCAAGTCACTGTGATTGAGTTGTTGTAGTGGTGGTGGCTGTATCCATGCCTCATTGGTTGTTGTCCTGCCACTGGCGACCCCTGTAGGCACCCCTGGATTGGTTTCTGCCTCTAGAGCGCCTATTCCTGCCTCTTTGAGCCTTAGAGGAGTCCGGAAAGGACCAGTTCTTGGAGGGCCAGTTCCTGCTAAACCTTGGAGGTTGAACTTGTAAGAAATCTTTCACTGTATGCACAGATTTTGCTTTCTCTTCCATCTTTTTTAGTACCTGCTGTGCGGGGGCACCAAATAAATTGACCTTGTCCATAGGTGCATCCAAAAGCTTAGATTTGACATGGTCTGGTAATGCCTGTTCTTTCAACCATGCATGCCTCCTGATAACTGTGCCAGTCATGGCTGATCTAAAGGAAGCCTCCAGTGCATCATAGCCACATTTTAAAGAATGGTTACTAACCTGCTGTATGTTATGTAACATTTCTTGAACAAACTTTTATCTATAGATTCTTCTGAGGACAGCTTTTAGTCAACTGGTCAAGCATAAACTCTTGATATTGAATCATATGAAATTGGCAGTTCAAAGCTCTAGCTGACAAAGTAGCAGAGGTGTAAACTTTTACCCCATCTCTCTAAGGACCTGGAATCCCTTTCAGAGGGAGGGGTTTTAGAAGAAGTAGCTGCTACAGCTTTAGGGCCCTGGGAGATAGTCTCTGGATCTGCAAAAGAAGCCTTATATAAGTGGTGATGAGTGTCCGGGACCCTGTAGTACCTATCGGGCTTAGCAGGAGCCGGAGGTAAAGTATCAGGAGCAGTGCAAACATCATTAAATGCATCATCAACAACAGATAGGACTGGAGGTATAGCTAAAGGCCTATGCTGTGGCAAGTGTAGAAAGGTCCTAAGCCTTTTCCTAGAGTCTGAGAAATCTTGGCCCTGCCACTGAAATTGTTCCCTCATAGCATGCAAGGTTTCCCCAAAGGACAATTCCTCAGGAGGAGAGGCTGAAGGGATGGACTCCTCAGCATCAGAGTCTTCGTAAGGAGAATAAGAAGCCTCAGGAGGGTCTGAATGATCTGAGTCATCAGAGGAATCATCTGTGGCTACTGGCTCAGGGGGCTCTGCTCTAGGCCTTTTTTCTGGAGGAGGGAGAGAGGTCCTGTCTGGATGAGGCTGGGCTCCACGAATTAAAGAGATGAGATCCTCTGCCAAAGAAAGCATATGGGAGCTGGTGCTGGGCCTGTGAGAGAGGGGCTTGGCAGGCACAGGTTTTGATGCTTTGGCTGCCTTAGCCCTGGCAAAGGCCTTAATAGACATAGCTGGAGGAGGCCTAGCAGCTCCACGTGCAGGGGTAGAAATATCTAGGGGAATGGTGTCTGATAAATCCTGTAAAATCGCAACAGAAGGTTGGATTTCAGAAGCCGTTTCTACCAGGATAGAAGAGGCCTCGGTAGAAGGCAAGTTATCGGCTGAAGAAAGAACCGCTTGCTCGGTTTCGGCCGAAACCGAGACACTCGTGGTTTGCTTAACCGCGGTTTCGGCCGAAACCGCGGACCGCGAGTGTCGGTCCTTTTCTTTGCGTTTTTTGGTTATTTGCGTAGTCGGAGGATCCGACGGCATAATGTAGGCAAAATCTGAGCCGAAAATCTGTTCAGCAAAGTCCGAGCGACGTCTAAGCGTCCGTCGGTTAAAAGAAGCACAGGCTAGACAAGCTGCTACGTCGTGGTCTGGGCCTAAACAATGTATGCAATAGGAGTGGAAATCTTTATGAGGTATTTGTTTCCCACAAGATAAACAGTTATTAACTTTCTCTGACATCGGCTGAGGCAAGAAAGAGTCCCCAACGGGGTACTTAGCTTTATAGAAGTCTTCGAAGTAGTATTCGGTAGTAGTAATCTCTGGATCTGACCGACCGGCACTTGCGAACAGCTTCTGCTTCGGGCGCCACGCGGCAAGAAAGACTGAGGAAAATGGCGTCGGCTGATGCCTTTATACCCGAATAACTGCCGCAATGACGTCGGGTGAAGTGCGACACCAGCCGAAGCCAGACCCAGACTTTGGAATCCGGCCGACCGAAGGGCTGCCTGATGACAGGACAACCCATTTGTAAAGACTGCAGATGCATCCTTGAAGGACATCACACTATCCAAAGCCAAGATCACAGCATCCATGGGACCTGACGACATCCCAGGCAGTGTTCTACAAGAACTGCAGAACGAACTGGCACCCTACCTAAGAAACATTTTCAATCATAGCCTCACCTCAGGCTATGTGCCCACTGAATGGCGCACAGCGACAGTTATCCCACTCCACAAAGGGGGAGCCACCACAGACCCCGGAAACTACCACTCCATTAGCCTAACGAGCCTGGTCTGCAAGGCTATGGAGCGTATCATCATAGAACTTATAAACAATGACATTGGTAATCTCCAAACTCAGGACCCCACCCAGTTCGGGTTTGTAAAAGGCAGATCATGTCTCCTAAACCTGACAGACTTCTTTGAAGCAGTCACCAAAGCCGTACATGAGGGTAAGGTGGTTCACACAGCCTATCTAGATCTCGCCAAGACTTTTGACACCATCGCCCACTCTGGAATTATAAATAAACTCACTAAACTAGGTATAAATCCCTATGTCACAAGATGGGTTGCCAACTGGCTCACTAACAGAACCCACACTGTGAAAGTAGCAGACTCCAAATCCAGCTTCATACCAGTTACAAGTGGAGTACCACAGGGTTCAGTCCTGGGTCCTCTCCTGTTTGGTATCTACTTCTCTGAAGTACAGGCCAACACAGAAGGTCTTTGGCTAATGAAGTTCACAGATGACTGCAAACTAGGAGCCATAATCAAAACTCCAAAAGATGTGGACATTCTACAAAAGGGCATTGCTGAGACAGATACCTGGTGTCAAAGCCATGGCCTCAAGCTCAGTGCCAAAAAGTGCATTGTCATTCCTTTTGGTAAAAACTCAGTACCCATGAACTACCACATAGGTGGCAGTCTACTTAACACCGAAAGTGTGATAAGAGACCTTGGGACACAGGTGGACAGTAGTATCTCCTTTGATAATCACATTGCCACAGTAGTCAGGAAATCCTTCTATGTGGCACACCTCATGACAAAAGGTTTCTCATCCAGGAAAAAAGAGGTCATTGATCCCCTCTACTCGTCACTCATTAGACCCATTATAGAGTACAATGCCCCTTTTGGTATGTACCTGACAAGACATCTTCAACAACTGGAAAGGCCACAGAAATATCTCACAAAGAGGATTACCAGCCTCAAAGACATGCCCTATGCAGACCGTCTCAAAAAACTGCAGCTTTACTCCATTGCATATCGCCTACTCAGAGGTGATCTCTGCCTAATGCACAAAGCTATGTCAAACCCAGAGCTTTTAGACATGCTCCACGTAAAGAAATCCCAATCCCTACGAGCTACACACTCTAGGGACCTAAACCTCGTCACCACAATAAACAGAACATGCTGGAGGGATAGATTCCTGTCCCCACTGTGAAAGTAGCAGACTCCAAATCCAGCTTCAGACCAGTGGCAAGTGGAGTACCACAGGGTTCATTCTTGGGTCCTCTCCTGTTTGGTATCTACTTCTCTGAAGTACAGGACAACACAGAAGGTCTTTTGCTAACAAAGTTCGCAGATGACTGCAAACTAGGAGCCATAATCAAAACTACAAAAGATGTGGACATCCTACAAAAGGGCCTTGCTGAGACAGATGCCTGGTGTCAAAGCCATGGCCTCAAGCTCAATGCCAAAAAGTGCATTGTCATTCCTTTTGGTAAAAACTCAGTACCCATGAACTACCACATAGGTGGTAGTCTACTTAACACTGAAAGTGTGATAAGAGACCTTGGGACACAGGTGGACAGTAGTCTCTCCTTTGATAATCACATCGCCACAGTAGTCAGGAAATCCTTCTATGTGGCACACCTCATCACAAAAGGTTTGTCATCCAGGAAGAAAGAGGTCATTGTTCCCCTCTACTTGTCACTCATTATAGAGTACAATGCCCCTTTTGGTATGTACCTCACAAGACATCTACAATAACTGGAAAGGCCACAGAAATACCTCACAAAGAGGATTACCAGCCTCAAAGACATGCCCTATGCAGACCGTCTCAAAAAACTGCAGCTTTACTCCGTTGCATATCGTCTACTCAGAGGCGATCTCTGCCTAACGCACAAAGCTATGTCAAACCCAGAGCTTTTAGGCATGCTCCACTTAAAGAAATCCCAATCCCTATGAGCTACACGCTCTAGGGACCTAAACCTCGTCACCACAATAAACAGAACATGCTGGAGGGATAGATTCCTGTCCCAGAGACTTCCCATACTCTGGAACAAACTACCTAGCTATATCAAACAAAGCTCCTCATTAGCACTGTTCAAGAAAAATCTTGATGATTGGATGGGAGATAGGAAATTCACCCCAGGGATCACTTCTGTGGCTCTACTCAACAGTGGCACAGGAAAATAATTTTCTTGGGTGGCGAAAGCCAGGGTAGATTTGGCTAGGCTTATATAGGCCCTAGGGCCAATAGCCTAGTACCTACCTATGAACCTATGAACTGGATTTTCGGCGAAATGACACTGATCCATATATATATTAAATTAAATACAGAAAGATATATGGCTACAGCTTAAAATATCTAAAGTATATTTGACTGAATGCTCAAATAGCAGATCACTTTTATAGTGTTTGTAGGTAGGAATGCAGGAAAATGAATATTTGAATGAAAAGCTTACAGTGGTTGGTGTGTATGTGCAAGGGTTCAAGGTGGTTACAGTTAGGGTAAGGGCTAGATATGGGGATAGATCTACTGTTGTGCATGTTTGGTGTTGTGTTTGTTTTGTATATATATATATATATATATATATATATATATATATACACACACACACACACACACACACACACACACACACACACACACACACACACACACACACACACACACACACACACACACACACACACACACACACACACACACACACACACACACACACACACACACACACACACACACACACACAGATATATACTGAAAATCTAATTTACTCAAAACATTCAACACGTCCAGAATAAACACAGTCACTAACAATTACCCACCATAAATGTCAGTGAACCATTACCGATCTATAACATACTAATTACTTGTACAACATACTTTGCTAGAAACCTTGAAACATAACATGCTGAAATATTCAAGAAAACTGTGTTAAGTTAATGTTGTTGTTGTGTCTTTCGGCTTTTCCCAGTTAGGGGTCACCACAGCGGAACTCCGGTCTGCTAATGCTTGACAGTTGATTTTTACATGCTGAGTTGTCAGCCCTAATGCACAACCTTTAATGAAGGTACGCCCATTCACGCATGTCTCCACGCAGAAGACGCTCTAGCTGAGAGTCGAACCAGTCAGCGTCTTACTGTAAAGCGACAACGCTACCGCAGCACCACCACCGTGGATTAGAAAACTGTGTTAATTTAATAAAGTACTGAAAACCTTGTAAAATATAAATCTGCCCTGAACTGACCCTTAATCAGACTGTTTTTTTTTTTATAACCATGCTCTTTAATCAAAAGACAACAACTCAGACCAAAGTGACCAAAGATTTCTTGTAGAAGTAAGTTCAATAAATTGTCCTGGTCATGCTGTTTTACACATTATCTCTAACTTAGCAGTTGCTAGTAGCTTTAATCAGCAATCCACAGTATCATTTAACATTTAAGATCAAATAAATTTCACCTCTCACATTCCTCATTAGAACAGCACTTATGTATCGATTGCTGCCTCTGAATTTACTTCATAACAGAAGTACTAATGTTCAAAAGTTCCTCAGGTGGCTATTTAAATTTATTACTCTCATTCTGTACCCAAAATACTTTCTCTTTGTTTAGATTCAGGTTCCCAGTCATCTCCTACTACACTAACTTCGCAGCCATAACTACCTGCCCCCAGCATCTGGAACCACTGACTCATTTCTCAGAGTCCAAAGTACAGAGAGGCCCTTGTAGACTATCCTTTGCAAATGCAGCCAATGTGCATATGCATCCCTGACAGGAAAATATTTCTAACACTACTGGGAATGACACGGATCTTTGGAATAACCTTTCTGGAGAGGTAGTACTTTCTAAAGTATTGACTACATTTGAGAATACATAGGATATATACTGATACTTAACCTACGTTTTTTGTCATTTATGGAATAAACTCAATTTTAATGTAGCTAGGATATAAATACTTTTAAACATTGCTTCAAATTCTGTCAATGATAAGCATCTGCCAAACTCAAGAGATTAATGAAAATATTTATTCGAAACAATAAATCTCTTAAGGTTAATATGGAGAAATTTTATATTTCTGAACAGGTTGGTGGATTTAAAGGTCTAGACCTTAGACAGTATTATTTTGGGGCCAAATGAGTTAATTACTGTAAAGTGGCCAATTGTTCATCAAACACATCACCATTGGCTCACACATAGGCTAAATCATGCCAGAAGGCTTAATAATACATAGACCAGGCAATAACATTTATGCATAACCTCAAAAAATTTAACTCACTGATTAGTAGCCTGGATGGAAAATTCATTTATCAAAATTAATTGTTTCCTCATAAATCATAACAAAATTTGTCTGCTTATCACAGTTGAATGAAATCCTGTTCACTTGTAAACTTTGACATGAATTGCACCAAACTAATTCCAGCTTGCCCAAGTGAAAGAACTGATGACAAACCATAACAAAATCCAGACTTTCTTCTCTCTGCAGAACTCTCATCACACACACACACACACACACATATATATATATATATATATATATATATATATATATATATATATATATATATATATATATATCTTTATGCAACCAGTTTACAACTGGACATTTCCAGTTACACATGGAACTCAATTAAGTGTTCTTTCATCATCTTATGCTTCTGTTATAGTGTGGTCTCCTATCACATGGGAAGATACTGCTTGAAGAAACTACACCTGATTTATAGGCTATTCATCATTATTTTGCAATTTATTCAACAATTTGTTGTATCACATTGAACAGACAATAAAACACTCTTCTGGTCACCTCCAGTAAAATTCACTTTTTTATTAGTACACTAAAAAAATATAGGGATCAGATGGAAAGGATGTTGTACCTCATGCAACACCATTACATCTTCTGAAAATGTAAATTTTTAACACGTTTATACTTTACTCATTTTAGAAAAAAATGCCCTTTCTAGCACAGATTCTGCAAAAAATAAATAAATAAATAAGTGTAGGATAGCTCTTCCTATAATGCTTACACCCACATGTACTGCGACCTCAGTTAAAATGGCATGTGTGCCTTCATTTTGAATCCTTACTTGCTCCACACCAGAGGTCAATTCCTCGTTGGTCAGATCCGACCATAAGCTAATCACCCTAGACATCCACATCCCTCCCCCACCCCCCATTAGGGAAACCACAGTGAAACATTTCTCCAAAACCAACTTCACACTTCTTAAGACAGAAGTGTCAAACTTCACGACACCCATGCTGACGGACAATAGAGGTATGACTGCTGAATCCTACACAAATGCACTTCATAAGCACTTATATGAGTGCATGGATCATGCAATCCCTAACAGAACCAAGATGCTATTCTCCAAAAAAAGGAAGTCAATCTGGTGGTCCCCTGCCATAAACAAACTCTACAACAGAAGAAAGAAACTGTTGCACAAAAGAGTAAAATCCCATGATTGGAGAAACTCCCTGGTCAGCTTCAGTAAGAAGTTGAGATCCCTCATAAAATCTTCCAAAGCTAGTTATGAAAACAAAATCGCCACTGACTCTACAGACAACCACAAAGCATTCTATAGCTATGTCAAGAATCTCAATGGCAACACTCAGATCTGCTCTGAGTTACAGCACAATGGCACTAAATATACAGAACCAACGGATATTGCCAACATCCTGGCAGATAGGTTCAGTGCTAACTTTACTCCTCTGTCATCCCCTAAAGGGCCCATCTCTATAACAGAAGAATGCAAGGTTCCTGTAATCATGGCTGCACAGGTAAAAAAACACACTATCCAAAGCCAAGATCACAGCATCCATGGGACCTGACAACATCCCAGGCAGTGTTCTACATGAACTACAGAACGAACTGGCACCCCACCTAAGAAACATTTTCAATCATAGCCCACCTCAGGCTATGTGCCCACTGAATGGCGCACAGCGACAGTTATCCCACTCCACAAAGGGGGAGCCACCACAGACCCCGGAAACTACCACCCCATTAGCCTAACGAGCCTGGTCTGCAAGGCTATGGAGCGTATAGGTTCATAGGTTCATAGGTTAATACTAGGCTATCTGCCCAAGGGCATTTATAAGCCTAGCCCATAGTTATGTGGCTTTCGCCACCCCTTTAGTTTGAAGAAAACTATGCCTATTATTTTGCTGTGCCTCTGTCAAGCAGTGACACTGAAGTAATCCCTGGGGTATATCTGCGATCTCCCATCCATTGGTCAAGATTCCTCTTGAACAAGGCCAGCGAGGTGCTCTGCCTCACATGTACCGGGATTTTGTTCCACAGCATAGGGAGTCTCTGGGTGATGAATCTGTCCCTCCAGCACGTTCTATTAATAACCGTGTCAAGGTTTAAGTCTCCCGCCCTTGTGGTTCTGAGGGATCTAGATTTTTTGAGGTGAAGCATATTCATCAAATCTGGGTTTGACATGGCCTTATATGTCAGGCACAGGTCACCTCTGAGCAAGCGGTATGCGACTGAATAGAGCTGGAGTTCTTTCAGTCTGGTAGCATAAGATATATTTTTGAGACCCTTTATCCTTTTGGTGAGGAACTTTTGGGGCCTTTCCAGCTGCTGCAGGTGTCGGGTCAGATACATTCCGAATGGGGCATTGTACTCAATCATAGGTCTAATGAGTGATGAGTACAGGGGGACGATGACCTCACTAGATCTAGATGTGAATCCCTTCATGATCAGGTGGGCAATGTAGAAGGTTTTCCTAACTACTTTGGCAACATGAGTGTCAAGCGAACGGTTACTGTCAACCTGGGTCCCCAGATCCCTGATGACTTCTTCTGTGCTCAGTGGATTGCCACCTATATGGTAGCTAGGGGTAACCTTGTTTTTCCCGAAGGGTATGACTATGCATTTCTTGGCGTTTAACTTTAGGCCATGGCTCTGGCACCAGTTATCCGTTTCTGTGAGGCCCTTCTGAAGGATATCTGTGTCAGATGTGTTTTCGACTATGGCCCAGTTTGCAGTCATCTGCAAATTTTATCAGCCATAACCCTCCTGTGTTTGCTTGTACTTCAGAAAAGTAGATGCCGAACAAGAGTGGTCCCAGGACTGAGCCCTGTGGGACACCACTTGTGACAGGCTTTGAGTCTGACATGGCGCCAGCAACTCTGACCCTGTGGGTTCTGTCACTTAGCCAGTTTGCAACCCATCTTGTGATGTATGGGTTTACATTTAAGCTGATGAGTTTTTCGATGATACCTGAGTGGGGTATTGTGTCAAGGCCTTTGCCAGGTCGAGGTAGGCTGTATGGACTGCCTTGCCCTCATCAATGGCCTTGGTGACTGTTTCGAAAAAGTCAACCAAGTTTAAGAGGCATGATCTGCCTTTGACAAAGCCAAACTGGGATGGATCCAAAGTCTGCAAGTTCCCTATGTCTTTATTTATGAGTTCCATTATGATCCTCTCCATGGCTTTGCAGATAAGGCTTGTCAAGCTAATGGGACGGTAATTTCCAGGGTCGGTGGAGGCACCGCCCTTATGAAGTGGGACCACAGTGCCGTCGCCACTCCTTGGAACGTATCCTGAGGTGAGGCTAAGATTAAACAGCTGTCCTAACTGCGGGTTTAATTCCTCATTGAGTTCGTGGAGCACACAGCCGGGGACACCATCCGGTCCCATGGATGCTGTGTTTTTTGCCTTGGAGAGAGCAGTTCTCACCTGGGCATTGGAGATGTTTGGGGGGCTACAATCCTCTGGTATAGATATCTCTCCTTTTGGGGGGGAGGGGGGGAGAAGTTTGCACTGAACCTGTCAGCCAGTATGTTGGCAATGTGTGTAGGTTCAGTAATCTTCACATCATTTTGAACTAATTCTGAGCATATCTGGGAGTTTCCTCCTAGGTTTCTAACATAGCTAAAGAAGGCCTTATGATTGTCTTTTGAGTCCTTGGCGATTTTTCTCTCAAAATTTGCCTTGGATGATTTTATGAGAGCTCTTAGTTTTTTACTTATAATGATTAAAGGTGTCTTACCTTTCAAGGATTTTGCTCTATCTTGTAGTAGCTTCCTCCTTTTGTTGTAGAGCTTGTTTATGGCTGGGGTCCACCAGACTGGACGCTTGCCTTTGGTACAAAGAGTCTTAGTTTTGTTTGGGATTGCCTGATCCATGCAGTCCTGTAGGTGCTGGTAGAAGGCATTTGTAAGTGATTCAGCAGTTTGAGTAATGTTTACCACTGGCTCAGGGGCCTTAAGGAGACCACACTAGTTTTTAGAAGTGTGAAGTCGGCTTTTGAGAAGTTTTTCACTGTGGTCTTTTTTATTTCAGGTGGGGGCGGGATGAGGACCTCCAGCGAGATTAGTTTATGATCTGATCTCACCAGTGAGGGGTATACATCATGGAACTTATAAACAGTGACATTGGTAATCTCCAAACTCAGGACCCCACCCAGTTCGGGTTTGTAAAAGACAGATCATGTCTCCTAAACCTGACAGACTTCTTTGAAGCAGTCACCAAAGCCGTAGATGAGGGTAAGGTGGTTCACACAGCCTATCTAGATCTCGCCAAGGCTTTTGACACCATCACCCACTCTGGAATTATAAATAAACTCACTAAACTAGGTATAAATCCCTATGTCACAAGATGGGTTGCCAACTGGCTCACTGACAGAACCCACACTGTGAAAGTAGCAGACTCCAAATCCAGCTTCAGACCAGTAACAAGTGGAGTACCACAGGGTTCAGCTCTGGGTCTTCTCCTGTTTGGTATCTACTTCTCTGAAGTACAGGCCAACACAGAAGGTCTTTGGTTAATGAAGTTCGCAGATGACTGCAAACTAGGAGCCATAATCAAAACTCCAAAAGATGTGGACATCCTACAAAAGGGCCTTGCTGAGACAGATGCCTGGTGTCAAAGCCATGGCCTCAAGCTCAATGCCAAAAAGTGCATTGTCATTCCTTTTGGTAAAAACTCAGTGCCCATGAACTACCACATAAGTGGTAGTCTACTTAACACCGAAAGTATGATAAGAGACCTTGGGACACAGGTGGACAGTAGTCTCTCCTTTGATAATCACATCGCCACAGTAGTCAGGAAATCCTTCTATGTGGCACACCTCATCACAAAAGGTTTCTCATCCAGGAAAAAAGAGGTCATTGTTCCCCTCTACTCGTCAATCATTAGACCTATTATAGAGTACAATGCCCCTTTTGGTATGTACCTCACAAGACATCTACAATAACTGGAAAGGCCACAGAAATACCTCACAAAGAGGATTACCGGCCTCAAAGAGATGCCCTATGCAGACCGTCTCAAAAAACTGCAGCTTTACTCCGTTGCATATCACCTACTCAGAGGCGATCTCTGCCTAACGCACAAAGCTATGTCAAACCAGAGCTTTTAGACATGCTCCACTTAAAGAAATCCCAATCCCTATGAGCTACACGCTCTAGGGACCTAAACCTCATCACCACAATAAACAGAACATGCTGGAGGGATAGATTCCTGTCCCAGAGACTTCCCATACTCTGAAACAAACTACCTATCTATATCAAACAAAGCTCCTCATTAGCACTGTTCAAGAAAAAATCTTGATGATTGGATGGGAGATAGGAAATTCACCACAGGGATAACTTCTGTGGCTCTGCTCAACAGTGGCACAGGAAAATAGTTTTCTTGGGTGGCAAAAGCCAGGGTAGCTTTGGCTAGGCTTATATAGGCCCTAGGGCCAATAGCCTAGTACCTACGTATGAACTGGATTTTCGGCAAAATGACACTGATCCATATATATATATATATATATATATATATATATATATATATATATATATATATATTAAATTAAATATAGAAAGATATATGGCTACAGCTTAAAATATCTAAAGTATATTTGACTGAATGCTGAAATAGCAGATCACTTTTATAGTGTTTGTAGGTAGGAATGCAGGAAAATGAATATTTGAATGAAAAGTTTACAGTGGTTGGTGTGTATGTGCAAGGGTTCATGGTGGTTACAGTTAGGGTAAGGGCTAGATATGGGGATAGATCTACTGTTGTGCATGTTTGGTGTTATATTTGTTTTGTGTATATTGTATGTATATATATATATATATATATATATATATATATATATATATATATATATATATATATACACACACACACACACACACACACACAGATATATACTGAAAATCTAATTTACTCAAAACATTCAACACGTCCAGAATAAATACAGTCACTAACAATTACCCACCATAAATTTCAGTGAACCATTACTGATCTATAACATACTAATTACTCGTACAACATACTTTGCTAGAAAACCTTGAAACATAACATGCTGAAATATTCAAGAAAACTGTGTTAAGTTAATGTTGTTGTTGTTGTGTCTTTCGGCTTTTCCCTGTTAGGGGTCGCCACAGCGGAACTCCGGTCCGCTAATGCTTGACAGTTGATTTTTACATGCTGAGTTGCCAGCCCTAATGCACAACCTTTGATGAAGGTACGCCCATTCACGCATGTCTCCACGCAGAAGACGCTCTAGCTGAGAGTTGAACGGGTCAGCGTCTTACTGTAAAGCGGCAACGCTACCGCAGCACCACCACCGCGGATTAGAAAACTGTGTTAATTTAATAAAGTACTGAAAACCTTGTAAAATATAAATCTGCCCTGAACTGACCCTTAATCAGACTTTTTTTTTTTTTATAACCATGCTCTTTAATCAAAAGACAACAACTCAGACCAAAGTGACCAAAGATTTCTTGTAGAAGTAAGTTCAATAAATTGTCCTGGTCATGCTGTTTTACACATTATCTCTAACTTAGCAGTTGCTAGTAGCTTTAATCAGCAATCCACAGTATCATTTAACATTTAAGATCAAATAAATTTCACCTCTCACATTCCTCATTAGAACAGCACTTATGTATCCATTGCTGCCTCTGAATTTACTTCATAACAGAAGTACTAATGTTCAAAAGTTCCTCAGGTGGCTATTCAAATTTATTACTCTCATTCTGTACCCAAAATACTTTCTCTTTGTGTAGATTCAGGTTCCCAGTCATCTCCTACTACACTAACTTCGCAGCCATAACTACCTGCCCCCAGCATCTGGAACCACTGACTCATATCTCAGAGTCCAAAGTACAGAGAGGCCCTTGTAGACTATCCTTTGCAAATGCAGCCAATGTGCATATGCATCCCTGACAGGAAAATATTTCTAACACTACTGGGAATGACACGGATCTTTGGAATAACCTTTCTGGAGAGGTAGTGCTTTCTAAAGTATTGACTACATTTGAGAATACATAGGATATATACTGAGTACTTAACCTACGTTTTTTGTCATTTATGGAATAAACTCAATTTTAATGTGGCTAGGATATAAATACTTTTAAACATTACTTCAAATTCTGTCAAGGATAAGCATCTGTCAAATTCAAGAGATTAATGAAAATATTTATTTGAAACAATAAATCTCTTAAGGTTAATATGGAGACATTTTATATTTCTGAACAGGTTGGTGGATTTAAAGGTCTAGGCCTTAGACAGTATTATTTTGGGGCAAATTAGTTAATTACTGTAAAGTGGCCAATTGTTCATCAAGCACATCACCATTGACTCACACATAGGCTAAATCATGTCAGAAGGCTTAATAATACATAGACCAGGCAATAACATTTATGCATAACCTCAAAAAATTTAACTCACTGATTAGTAGCCTGGATGGAAAATTTATTTATCAAAATTAATTGTTTCCTCATAAATCATAACAAAATTTGTCTGCTTATCACAGCTGAATCAAATCCTGTTCACTTGTAAACCTTGACATAAATTGCACCAAAATAATTCCAACTTGCCCAAGTGAAAGAACTGATGACAAACCATCACAAAATCCAGACTTTCTTCTCTCTGCAGAACTCTCATCACACACACACACACACACACACACATACATACACACACACACACACACACACACACACACATATATATATATATATATATATATATATATATATATATATATATATATATGCAACCAGTTTACAACTGGACATTTCCAGTTCCACATGGAACTCAATTAAGTGTTCTTTCATCATCTTATGCTTCTGTTATAGTGTGGTCTCCTATCACATGGGAAGATACTGCTGGAAGAAACAACACCTGATTTATAGGCTATTCATCATTATTTTGCAATTTATTCAACAATTTGTTGTATCACATTGAACAGACAATAAAACACACTTCTAGTCACCTCCAGTAAAATTCACTTTTTTATTAGTACACTAAAAAGTATCGGGATCAGATGGAGAGGATGTTGTACCTCATGCAACACCATTACATCTTCTGAAAATGTACTAATTTTAGAAAAAAAATGCCCTTTCTAGCACAGATTCTGCAAAAAATAAATAAATAAATAAATAAGTGTAGGACAGCTCTTCCTATAATGCTTACACCCACATGTACTGCAACCTCAGTTAAAATGGCATGTGTGCCTTCATTTTGAATCCTTACTTTATTATAGTGCTCTAAGTCTTTTTATTTTACATACATTACATTTATAGGTTCATATGTTCATAGGTTTATAGGTAAATACTAGACTAGCTGCCCTTGTGGGCTATTTTAGTCCTAGCCAATTTCATTTTGGGGGCTTGAATTAACATATCCTGCTTGGTGTTAAAAATGGCCTTACCTATCCCATGGTTGATAATTATATATCACTCTTGTGAGAATAACTGAGATCATACCACAGATAATTTTAGGAGCATCCTCTATCAGTTAGTAGTACATAGGGCAGTCCTGAGGTAAATTTTCTACTACTTATCCACAGATCCAAGTTGTGCCTGAATATGGACAGGAATGAGATTTGTTTTCCATGAATGGGGAGACTTTTCTAGAGCAGTGGTATCTTCTGCAAAATATGCCTGGCCATTCCAAACTATTCTGCTGATGTTGCAGAAGAGATTTAGATCCCTAGACTAAGTATTTCTGATGCCATTTTACTTGCTAATGTGCAGTAGGTCCATCAGTGTTTACTAGGTTGGGGGGTACTCTTTCTGTGCCAGATGTAGGTCACCTCTTAGCAGTCTATAGACTACCAAGTATAGTGACAGATCTCTGAGATATTCATATAGATCAGACTGCTTATGCGTGGTATCCTTAGTACAGTATCACACATACTGCTTAGGCTTTGTATCCTTAGTACAGTATCACACATACTGCTTAGGCTTTGTATCCTTAGTACAGTATCACACATACTGCTTACGCATGGTATCCTTAGTACAGTATCACACACATACTGCTTAGGCTTTGTATCCTTAGTACAGTATCACACATACTGCTTAGGCTTTGTATCCTTAGTACAGTATCACACATACTGCTTACGCGTGGTATCCTTAGTACAGTATCACACATACTGCTTAGGCTTTGTATCCTTAGTACAGTATCACACATACTGCTTATGCGTGGTATCCTTAGTACAGTATCACACATACTGCTTACGCATGGTATCCTTAGTACAGTATCACACATACTGCTTAGGCTTTGTATCCTTAGTACAGTATCACACATACTGCTTATGTGTGGTATCCTTAGTACAGTATCACACATACTGCTTAGGCTTTGTATCCTTAGTACAGTATCACAGTGGGCATTCCAGATGTTGCATGTCTCTGGACAGATACATGCCAAACTTGGGCATTACACTTAATGACTGGCCAAATGGGTGCAGAATAAAGGGGAAGATGACATCTTTAGATCTAGACACAATCCCTTGGTTATAACCTGTACAATACAGAAGGAATTTTTTCACAGCAGTGGAATCATGTTGGTCGAAAGTTATAATTTCCTAAATCCCAAACAATTGGGTCAACTCTTAGGGGTATATTATCAATGTTGTAGTACTTTGGGGTGGAAGATTTCCCAAAGGATACAGTAAGACATTTTCTGGATATACATAGCTGAGTATATTTTTCTAGCACTTCAGAGTTGTGTACTGGTAATCGTTAATTGACTAATTTTATACTAATTTTATGCTTCACTGTATAGTTTTTCAGATCTCTGCTGAAGGTGTTTTCCCCCCCTCCCCCTATTTCTCTGTGTCTCAAGTTGGTATAACTGGTTTTACATCCTGTGTGTTATCTGACTATCTCAAGGATTACTTGCATAAAGTTAGACCCTCTTAGTAAAAAAGTCTGCATATCATTGTGGAGCCTTCCTGTGTCCTGACAGAGTGCTCTTCAAACTATCTGGAGATATACAGAGCTGAGTATATTTTTCTGGCACTTCAGAGTTGTGTACTGGTAATTGTTGCTTGACTAATTTTATATCATTGCTGGCTGACTTCAGAGTTGTGCACTGTTATTTTTGCTTCATTGTATAGTTTTTCAGATCTCTGCTGAAGGTGTTGGTTTTCCCATATCCACCCTCCTTATTCCTGTGTTGCTGTTTAAATTTGGAGGCTTTTCCGGTTGCCCGCCCCCACTGTAGATTTGATCTGGGACACTCCCCCCAGTCCCATCTCTTTACCTCATTCTACCTAATAGACTCCTTCTGCACTTTTTAGTCATTTTTAATTTAATTGTATTTTTTAAACTGTTTGGTCTAACATTGCTACATACTCAAATGTGCTAGCTTGCACTGCATTTGAATTGTTGTGACTGCTGTTTTAGCTACTTTTCTGTAGATATATATATATATATATATATATATATATATATATATATATATATATACCTTTCCTGTAACTAGTGTAGTCCAGATTAAGATTTGCTGTACAGCACTCAACCTTCTTCACTGCCTGGGGGAAAACAGTTTTGGTACTTAAAAACAGCTCTTGTACTCACTTTCCTCACTTATCTAGAGGAAAATAGTTTTTTATTCAGGCATGTCCAAGGGTCAGCTCCCAGTGTTCTCTCATGTCTATCTGATGAATCTATCTGATGAATCTGGGCATCTTGGGGCAATGTAGAAATTGCCTCATGTACACAGACAACCCTCTCCTCCTACCAACCAACAGTACAACCTTTGAGAGATGCACTTATCTAGCCAAACTGGAGGTAAAGCTCTCTCCTATCAAGACTGAACTTGAGAGTCAAGAGGAGAAGGTAAACACTTGCACCACACCACACTCACCACATAGTCTCACTAAATCTAGAACACCAAAATCCACACACAGAAACACAAAAACATTTGTGGAGGCTCTCAATAATAATCTGTCTAAGCAACAGAGACCTCCAAAGCAGAAATTCAGGCAACCGCCACCCCCCAACACAACCCAAATGACACATAGCCTGCAGACTCAGTGTGCCACTCAACCACAGCCAATAAGACAAAACAACGTACCCAACACACTAGTCATAGGTGACTCTATAGTCAGGCACACTGATGTCCCACTCACCAGGCTAAACAAGGAGAAGGTTATTGTCAGCTACCTGTTGGGTGCCAGGATCCGCCACATAATGCATGCACTCATTTCACTCCACAAGTACAAATATGACGCTGTCATTGTCCATGTTGGTGTGAACTACCTGAGATGTACCTCCCTAGACTACATGAAAAGAGACATGGAAGAGCTCAACGATCTTGTAGCCCAGGCAGGTATGACCCTAGCCCTGAGTAGCATTCTGCCATCAGCCAGAATGATGCCGCAGTACAAGGACAAAATGATTGACTTCAACAATTGGCTAAGCTTCTGGTGCCATTCTAAAGGGATCCAGTATCTGTCTGCCTGGGATGACATGGTCGACAAACCACGATGCTTTGCCAGAGGTGGCCTGCATCTTTCACCCCTGGGATTCCGGATACTGGCTAAGGTTCTTGCCACCCCTACAGTGCTTTTTTTTGGCAAGGTTCAAATGACAAATTCACCACCATAACAGGAACAGGCAAGCAAAAACTGAGGGTGATACTACTCAATGCTAGAAGTCTAAATCTCAAAATGCACTCACTCGAGGCACTCCTTAAAATGGAGAACATTGATATCTGTGCAGTGACTGAGACCTGGTTCAAGGCTCCAGAGAGCACCCCTGCACTACCAGCCTATAACTCATACCACACTTTTCGGCCATGTAACCTGGAGCGGAACACCAAAAGTGGAGGTGTGTCCATATTCATTAAGGATATCCACACCTCCAGGCTAGTTGCTCAGCATAATGCAGCTGAGGTTATCCAAGTGCAACTAACTCTGGGCAAAACTGCAATCCAAATTGTAGCTTGCTACAGATCACCCACCATGCCCCAGGATTCCAACTCCTCTTTTCCTGATGTACTGGAAAATATTAGAGTTCAACCAAACACCCTAATAATGGGTGATTTCAACTACCCCACCAATAACTGGGAAAACTATTCATGTACCAACTCCTTCGTTCAACGCTTTCTGTAATTCATAAACTCCAATGCCCTAGATCAACTTATCCACACCCCCACCAGAGGCAACAATATCCTAGATCTAGTCATTACCAACATGAGTGACCAGTGTTCCACACCTGAAGTCAACGTCTCATTGGTCCGATCCGACCATAAGCTAATTACCCTAGATATCCATCTCCTGCCCCCACCCCCCATTAAGGAAACCATGGTAAAAAATTTCTCCAAAGACAACTTCATGCTTCTTAAGACAGAAGTGGTGAACTTCATGACACCCATGCAGATGGACAATACAGTTATGACTACTGAATCCTACACAATTGCACTTTATAAGCACTTACATGAGTGCATGGATCATGCTATCCCAAACAGAAGCAAGACGCTATCCTCCAAAAAAAGAAAGCCAATCTGGTGGTCCCCTGCCAAAAACAAACTGTACAACAGAAGGAAGAAACTGTTGCAAAAGAGAGTAAAATCCCATGAGTGGAGGAGCTCCTTGGTCAGCCTCAGTAAGAAACTGCGATCCCTGATAAAATCCTCCAAAGCTAGTTATGAAAACAAAATCGCCACTGATTCTAAAGACAACCACAAAGCATTCTATAGCTATGTCAAGAATCTCAATGGCAACACTCAGATCTGCTCTGAGTTACAGCACAATGGCACTAAATATACAGACCCAACTGATATTGCCAACATCCTGGCAGATAGGTTCAGTGCTAACTTTACCCCCCTATCACCCCCTAAAGGGCCCATCTCTATACCAGAAGAATGCAAAGTTCCTGTAATCACGGCTGCACAGTAGCAACAACAATTTTACATTTTATGTCTATCACATTGTTAAAATCTACTGTAAACATCTTTTTTTACCTGTGCTGTCTTTGTAAGAATCACCATGAGTATATGCTTATTTATTATTTGCATTTACTTTTGTAACCCCAGGCTGAACCTGAGAAATGTCCTCTTGGATCAGTCTTCTATCCCAATTAACACAAAACGAATGCATGCATTTATCTTTATTTTTAATGCTGATCACATTTTCAGCAGTTTCCAAACGCACCACTTTGCCAGTGATAGCAAGGATCAAGTTCTAAACTGTGTGAGCACAGGAAAGGAAATGGAGAGGAACGGAGACAAGTGGCATTTTACATCGTAGTGTGTGTCAACCATGCACACAGATGACAGTTGCAAGATGTGCTGAAAAAATGCTGAATTCTTACTAGTGGATAAGCAATACCCAACCAACAACTTATAAAGAATCCTCAATGTTACTTTCATCAGATAGTTTTCATCATACTTCGACTGCTCCTGATTGTCTATAATTAACCTACTAACTTTAAACAGTAATGACTTAGAACCTATTTCCTAATTCTCTTATGCCTTTGCTGTTCAGTGATTATACTTGTTATTGAATGCCATCTGATTTTACTTGCATAAAATGAATAAACCGCAGTTTAAAAAAAAAGAATGAATGTGGCACATATTATATAGTCATTCTTGTTAGAAGAGGGGATAGGTGAATAATGACTTGTTATGTAATAAGGATCTGCAGCTTCTCCAATAAAAACAGAGTATATTTACCATATGGTCTTCATATGCTGTAAATATCTTGTGTTTGCTGCAGCCACTGGGTCATTTGACAGCTGTCAATTGCCAAATGAACCCTGCATGATCCTATCTGCAGGTACACTCTGTCTGTGAGTATACTGGAGGTACTACTGTATTGGAATTAAGATGGCAACTATGCGCCTTAAAATAATACAGTTTGCCTTTTTTTAAAATAACTACTTTGTCACTTTCACTAATTACCAGTGGTTGGAAATTCCCAAAAACTTGTTGAAGGTATAGGGTGAAACTACATATCTATCCAAATAATGGCTTAGGTTCATAGGTTCATACTAGGCTATCTGCCCAAGGGCATTTATAAGCCTAGCCCATAGTTATGTGGCTTTCGCCACCCCTTTAGTTTGAATAACAACTATGCCTATCATTTTTCTGTGCCTCTGTGAAGCAGTGACACTGAAGTAATCCCTGGGGTATATCTGCGATCTCCCATCCATTGGTCAAGATTCCTCTTGAACAAGGCCAGCGAGGTGCTCTGCCTCACATGTACCGGGATTTTGTTCCACAGCATAGGGAGTCTCTGGGTGATGAATCTGTCCCTCCAGCACGTTCTATTTATAACCGTGTCAAGGTTTAAGTCTCCGCCCTTGTGGTTCTGAGGGATCTAGATTTTTGAGGTGAAGCATATTCATCAAATCTGGGTTTGACATGGCCTTATATGTCAGGCACAGGTCACCTCTGAGCAAGCGGTATGAGACTGAATAAAGCTGGAGTTCTTTCAGTCGGGCAGCATAAGACATATTTTTGAGACCCTTTATCCTTTTGGTGAGG
Source organism: Protopterus annectens (assembly GCF_019279795.1). Lineage (NCBI taxonomy): Eukaryota > Metazoa > Chordata > Ceratodontiformes > Protopteridae > Protopterus > Protopterus annectens. The sequence continues at coordinate 601,808,096 of NC_056726.1, forward strand.
AACTTTTGGGGCCTTTCAAGCTGCATCAGGTGTCTGGTCAGATACATTCGAACGGGCATTGTACTCAATCATAGGTCTAATGAGTGATGAGTACAGGGGACGATGACCTCCCTTGATCTAGATGTGAATCCCTTCATGATCAGGTGGGCGATATAGAAGGTTTTCCTAACTACTTTAGCAACATGAGTGTCAAGCGAAGACTACTGTCAACTTGGGTCCCCAGATCCCTGATGACTTTTCTGTGCTCAGTGGATTGTCACCTATATGGTAGCTAGGGGTAACCTTGTTTTCCCGAAGGGTATGACTATGCATTTTTGGCGTTTAACTTCAGGCCATGGCTCTGGCACCAGTTATCCGTTTCTGTGAGGCCCTTCTGGAGGATATCTGTGTCAGATGTGTTTTCGACTATGGCCCAGTTTGCAGTCATCTGCAAACTTTGTCAGCCATAACCCTCCTGTGTTTGCTTGTACTTCAGAAAAGTAGATGCCGAACAAGAGTGGACCCAGGACTGAGCCCTGTGGGACACCACTTGTGACAGGCTTTGAGTCTGACATGGCTCCAGCAACTCTGACCCTGTGTGTTCTGTCGCTTAGCCAGTTTGCAACCCATCTTGTGATGTATGGGTTTACATTCAAGCTGATGAGTTTTTCGATGATACCTGAGTGGGGTATTGTGTGAAGGCCTTTGCCAGGTCGAGGTAGGCTGTATGGACTGCCTTTCCCTCATCAATGGCCTTGGTGACTGTCTCGAAAAAGTCAATCAAGTTTAAGAGGCAGGATCTGCCTTTGACAAAGCCAAACTGGGTTGGATCCAAAGTCTGCAAGTTCCCTATGTCTTTATTTATGAGTTCCATTATGATCCTCTCCATGGCTTTGCAGATAAGGCTTGTCAAGCTAATGGGGCGGTAATTTCCAGGGTCTGTGGAGGCACCGCCCTTATGAAGTGGGACCACAGTCGCCGTGCGCCACTCCTTGGGTGCGTATCCTGAGGTGAGGCTAAGATTAAACAGCTGTCCTAACTGTGGGTTTAATTCCTCATTGAGTTCATGAAGCACACAGCCGGGGACACCATCCGGTCCCATGGATGCTGTGTTTTTGCCTTAGTGAGGGCAGTTCTCACCTGGGCGTTGGAGATGTTTGGGGGCTACAATCCTCTGGAATAGATATCTCTCCTTTTGGGGGGGGAGAAGTTTGCACTGAACCTGTCAGCCAGTATGTTAGCAATGTGTGTAGGTTCAGTAATTTTCACATCATTTTGAACTAATTCTGAGCATATCTGGGAGTTTCCTCCTAGGTTTCTAACATAGCTAAAGAAGGCCTTATGATTGTCTTTAGAGTCCTTGGCGATTTTTCTCTCAAAATTTGCCTTGGATGATTTTATGAGAGCTCTTAGTTTTTACTTATAATGATCAAAGGTGTCTTACCTTTCAAGGATTTTGCTCTATCTTGTAGTAGCTTCCTCCTTTTGTTGTAGAGCTGGTTTATGGCTGGGGTCCACCAGACTGGACGCTTGCCTTTGGTACAGAGAGTCTTAGTTTTGTTTGGGATTGCCTGATCCATGCAGTCCTGTAGGTGCTGGTAGAAGGCATTTGTAAGTGATTCAGCGGTTTGAGTAATGTTTACCACTGGCTCAGGGGCCTTAAAGGAGACCACACTAGTTTTAGAAGTGTGAAATCGGCTTTTGAGAAGTTTTTCACTGTGGTCTTTTTGTTTCAGGTGGGGCGGGATGAGGACCTCCAGCGAGATTAGTTTATGATCTGATCTCACCAGTGAGGGTATACTTCGGTGTTGAACATTTTGATCCCATGTTCGTGATGATGAGATCAAGTATGTTTTCACCTCTTGTGGGGATGGTGACTAGTTGTTCCATGGCATTTGAGTTTATGAACTCCAGGAATCTTTGGGTTAGAGTGTTCGGGCTTGAGTAGTGTTCCCAGTCTATATTAGGGTAGTTGAAGTCACCTAGTATGATGGTGTTTGGAGATACATTTATCCCTCCAATGTTTTCAGGAAGGCCATGTGAGGTTCCTGAGTTTGAGAGGGTGGCCTGTAACATGCTACAAATTGCAGAGCAGTCTTGCCTATGGTTAATTGCACCTGGATGGTCTCAGATGCATCGTGCGTTGCCACCAACCTTGAGGTGTGGGTGTCCTTTATGAATATGGACACCCCCCCTCCTTTCTTGGTGTTGTCCGGATTTTGGGGCCGGAACGTATGATATGAGGTGAAACCTGTTAGTGCTGGGGTGCTCTCAGGAGCCTTGAACCAGGTTTCTGTCACAGCACAGACATCGATGTTCTCCATATTGAGAAGGGCCTCGAGTGCGTGCATCTTGAGATTGAGACTTCTGGCATTGAGCAGCATTACCCTTAGTTTTTTTCCTCAATGGTGTTCTAGGGTGGTAGGTTTAGAATTTGAGCCTTGCCTAAAAAAGGCACTATGGGGGTGGCAAGAGCCTTTGCCAATATCCGGAAGCCCAGGGGTGACAGGTGCAAGCCGTCCCTTGCGAAGCAGCGTGGCTTGTCCAGCATGTCATCCCAGGCAGACAGACATTGGATCCCCTTTGAATGACACCAGAATTTAAGCCAATTATTAAAGCTGATCATCTTATCACTGTATTGTGGCATCATTCTAGGTGAAGGTAGGATACTGCTCAAGGTCAGGGTCATACCTGCCTGGGCTACATAATCAGAGAGCTCCTCGGCGTCCCTTTTCATGTAGTCCAAGGAGGTGCGTCTCAGGTCGTTGACACCAGCGTGGACAATGACTGAGTCGTACTTGTACCTGCTGTTGAGAGACCTGAGTGCTTGCGTTATGTGGCGGATTCTAGCGCCCGACAGGCAGCTTACTGTGACCTTCTCCTTACTCAGTCTGGTGGCGGACGTCAGTGTGTCTGACTATGGAATCACCAATGACAAGTGTGTCTGGCATTTTGTTTGGCCTTAAGGGCTGTGACTGTTTGACACTCTGACTGTGTGGTCTATGTGTTGCATGTGTTGGGTCGTGAGGTGGTAGTTGTTTGGGTGTCTGCTTTGGTGGCCTCTGCTGTTTTGGTAAATTTTTGACCAGAGCCTCCGAGTATGTCTTTGTGTGAGTATGTGTATGATTTGAAGTTGTGATGGTACCATGTGTGACTGGGTATGTATTGTGTGTGGTTGCCTTCTCCTCCTGTCTGGTCTTGCCAGTCCCATGTTGAGAGAGCTCAGCCTCCAGTTTGGCCGTATAGTTGCATCTCTCGCATGTATTTGTGTTTTGTGGGAGAAGGAGAGGATTGTCTGTGTACATGAGGCAATTGTAACATTGCCTCAATATTCCCAGGTTCACCAGTTGAGCTGGAGAGGACACTAGCAACTGATGCCTCGACATACTAGAAGTAGTAGATAAAGAACTTTCAAAGGACTCCGGGGGAAGTGGGTTTTGGGCTGGTGGGGTACTATCTATAATAAGAGTGCTTTATCAAGGTGCAAGTACTGTAGGAGTAAGTGCTAGGCTTTACAGATAGAGAATAGTCTACTTGGGAATCAAGTAGAGATGAACTTTTCAGTTATAGGATATGCTGGTTAGATCAGCAGTACAGTTTAGCGTGTTTTATAGCAGGGGCTGAAGGGAGCTAGGAATTGGCCCAAAGCGACCAATGGACTACTAGTTTCTGGCTGAAACTTCACCAAATCGGACAAAAGGCGCTCAGTGCTTCCCACTCCCACTGGTAAGCAAAGAAACTTCCCTCCTTCCTAATAAGGCAATGGATCAGTAACAGGAACTAAAAACAAAGCCCAGGGATCAGCAACTCTGAAACTGGACTACTCTAGTTCAGTAAAGTGGGAAAACAAGAGATTTTTTGTTTTATTACAGAGATAAGGAAAAAAACAGACAGTAAATGCTATAAATGCTGTAAATCGGCTAGCACACTTTAGTGTGTAGCCTACAGAAACAATTTGCAACAATTAGTAACTTAAAGTGCAATAAACAGTGTAAAATGCAGAAATCACTTAAAGTAGCAGTAAAACAGGCGAAATGCAGTCACTAGCTTAATAACAGTGGGAAAGCCACAAAAAATACTTATATCTGGTAGAAAGTCACTCTTTTAGCTCTCTGCTGCTTGGATCACTCTGCAGGCCACCACGAGGATCTGTGCAGAGTTGGTACAAGCTGGAAAACACGTGTTTAGCGTGTTTTATAGCAGGGGGCTGAAAGGAGCTAGGAATTGGCCCAAAACGACCAATAGACTACTAGTTTCTGGCTGAAACTTCACCAATTCGGACAAAAAGGCTGCTCAGTGCTTCCCACTCCCACTGGTAAGCAAAGAAACTTCCCTCCTTCCTAATAAGGCAATGGATCAGTAACAGGAACTAAAAACAAAGCCCAGGGATCAGCAACTCTGAAACTGGACTACTCTAGTTCAGTAAGGTGGGAAAACAAGAGATTTTTTTTTTTTTTTTTTTTTTTACAGAGACAAGGAAAAAAACAGACAGTAAATGCTATAAATGCTTTTAAGTGGCTAGCACACTTGAGTGTGTTAGCCTACAGGTAAAATTAAGCAACAAATAACTTTTAAGAGTGCAAAACAGTTAATCAACACAAAAACAGTTTAAATAGAATGCAGAGCTGTATAAACAGGCTAAGATGCAGTCGCTAAGCAGTAAATATTCAAAAAGCCAGAAAAAACTACTTAAATTGGTTATAGCAAATACAGTTATAACAAATGCTCTGAAATATACTGTATATTTCCAATATGTTTGAGAAGGACAGTCAGAACACAAGAAGGTTCAGGCGAAGAAGAAAAAAAGTTTTGTTTTACTTTTTGAAAAGGTAAAAAGGAGGAACAGAAGGCCTTATCAAATGTTCTCTCTGTATTAAGAAGAATGAGCTAATGACACTAGACTGGGAGGTGTGTCACAGTAGGGGCGGGCAACTGCAAAGCCACCAAGTATAAGAGCAAGACACCAACAGGGAGGGAGAGTGGGACAAAATAGCCTAAGACAACAAGCTATGACAGTTTTTAAACAGAAAAAGATTTCTGAGGATTCTGAATAGACAAAGTGCTTTATATATATTAAATTATAAAAACAGTAATCTGTTAAAATAATCAAAAAATACTTATATTTTGTAGCTCAGTTGGTCAAACAACTTCTCCAGCCTGCACCAAAGACCAGAACAACAACTTTTTTTACAAGAACACAAAAGAACCAGCCCCCACTAGCCAAGAGATAATTACACAGAGTAAATGTTTCAGTTTATACAATAGCCTAAGACAACAAGCTATGACAGTTTTAAACAGAAAAAGATTTCTGAGGATTCTGAATAGACAAAGTGCTTTATATATATTCAATTATAAAACAGTAATCTGTTAAAATAATCAAAAATACTTATATTTTGTAGCTCAGTTGCGGTCAAACAACTTCTCCAGCCTGCACCAAAGACCAGAACAACAACTTTTTTTACAAGAACACAAAAGAACCAGCCCCACTAGCCAAGAGATAATTACACAGAGTAAATGTTTCAGTTTATACAATAGCCTAAGACAACAAGCTATGACAGTTTTAAACAGAAAAAGATTTCTGAGGATTCTGAATAGACAAAGTGCTTTATATATATTCAATTATAAAACAGTAATCTGTTAAAATAATCAAAAGATACTTATATTTTGTAGCTCAGTTGCGGTCAAACAACTTCTCCAGCCTGCACCAAAGGCTAGAACAACAACTTTTTTACAAGAACACAAAAGAACCAGCCCCCACTAGCCAAGAGATAATTACACAGAGTAAATGTTTCAGTTTATACAATAGCCTAAGACAACAAGCTATGACAGTTTTAAACAGAAAAAGATTTCTGAGGATTCTGAATAGACAAAGTGCTTTATATATATTCAATTATAAAAACAGTAATCTGTTAAAATAATCAAAATATACTTATATTTTGTAGCTCAGTTGCGGTCAAACAACTTCTCCAGCCTGCACCAAAGACCAGAACAACAACTTTTTTACAAGAACACAAAAGAACCAGCCCCCACTAGCCAAGAGATAATTACACAGAGTAAATGTTTCAGTTTATACAATAGCCTAAGACAACAAGCTATGACAGTTTTAAACAGAAAAAGATTTCTGAGGATTCTGAATAGACAAAGTGCTTTATATATATTAAATTATAAAACAGTAATCTGTTAAAATAATCAAAAAATACTTATATTTTGTAGCTCAGTTGTGGTCAAACAACTTCTCCAGCCTGCACCAAAGACCAGAACAACAACTTTTTTTCACAAGAACACAAAAGAACCAGCCCCCACTAGCCAAGAGATAATTACACAGAGTAAATGTTTCAGTTTATACAATAGCCTAAGACAACAAGCTATGACAGTTTTTAAACAGAAAAAGATTTCTGAGGATTCTGAATAGACAAAGTGCTTTATATATATTAAATTATAAAAACAGTAATCTGTTAAAATAATCAAAAATACTTATATTTTGTAGCTCAGTTCTTGGTCAAACAACTTCTCCAGCCTGCACCAAAGACCAGAACAACAACTTTTTTACAAGAACACAAAAGAACCAGCCCCCACTAGCCAAGAGATAATTACACAGAGTAAATGTTTCAGTTTATACAATAGCCTAAGACAACAAGCTATGACAGTTTTTAAACAGAAAAAGATTTCTGAGGATTCTGAATAGACAAAGTGCTTTATATATATTAAATTATAAAACAGTAATCTGTTAAAATAATCAAAAATACTTATATTTTGTAGCTCAGTTGCGGTCAAACAACTTCTCCAGCCTGCACCAAAGACCAGAACAACAACTTTTTTACAAGAACACAAAAGAACCAGCCCCCACTAGCCAAGAGATAATTACACAGAGTAAATGTTTCAGTTTATACAATAGCCTAAGACAACAAGCTATGACAGTTCTTAAACAGAAAAAGATTTCTGAGGATTCTGAATAGACAAAGTGCTTTATATATATTAAATTATAAAAACAGTAATCTGTTAAAATAATCAAAAATACTTATATTTTGTAGCTCAGTTGCGTCAAACAACTTCTCCAGCCTGCACCAAAGACCAGAACAACAACTTTTTTTACAAGAACACAAAAGAACCAGCCCCCACTAGCCAAGAGATAATTACACAGAGTAAATGTTTCAGTTTATACAATAGCCTAAGACAACAAGCTATGACAGTTTTAAACAGAAAAAGATTTCTGAGGATTCTGAATAGACAAAGTGCTTTATATATATAAAATTATAAAACAGTAATCTGTTAAAATAATCAAAAATACTTATATTTTGTAGCTCAGTTCTTGGTCAAACAACTTCTCCAGCCTGCACCAAAGACCAGAACAACAACTTTTTTTACAAGAACACAAAAGAACCAGCCCCACTAGCCAAGAGATAATTACACAGAGTAAATGTTTCAGTTTATACAATAGCCTAAGACAACAAGCTATGACAGTTTTAAACAGAAAAAGATTTCTGAGGATTCTGAATAGACAAAGTGCTTTATATATATTAAATTATAAAAACAGTAATCTGTTAAAATAATCAAAAAATACTTATATTTTGTAGCTCAGTTGCGGTCAAACAACTTCTCCAGCCTGCACCAAAGACCAGAACAACAACTTTATTTTACAAGAACACAAAAGAACCAGCCCCCACTAGCCAAGAGATAATTACACAGAGTAAATGTTTCAGTTTATACAATAGCCTAAGACAACAAGCTATGACAGTTTTTAAACAGAAAAAGATTTCTGAGGATTCTGAATAGACAAAGTGCTTTATATATATTAAATTATAAAAACAGTAATCTGTTAAAATAATCAAAAAATACTTATATTTTGTAGCTCAGTTGTGGTCAAACAACTTCTCCAGCCTGCACCAAAGACCAGAACAACAACTTTTTTTTACAAGAACACAAAAGAACCAGCCCCCACTAGCCAAGAGATAATTACACAGAGTAAATGTTTCAGTTTATACAATAGCCTAAGACAACAAGCTATGACAGTTTTTAAACAGAAAAAGATTTCTGAGGATTCTGAATAGACAAAGTGCTTTATATATATTAAATTATAAAAACAGTAATCTGTTAAAATAATCAAAAATACTTATATTTTGTAGCTCAGTTCTTGGTCAAACAACTTCTCCAGCCTGCACCAAAGACCAGAACAACAACTTTATTTTACAAGAACACAAAAGAACCAGCCCCCACTAGCCAAGAGATAATTACACAGAGTAAATGTTTCAGTTTATACAATAGCCTAAGACAACAAGCTATGACAGTTTTTAAACAGAAAAAGATTTCTGAGGATTCTGAATAGACAAAGTGCTTTATATATATTAAATTATAAAAACAGTAATCTGTTAAAATAATCAAAAAAATACTTATATTTTGTAGCTCAGTTGCGGTCAAACAACTTCTCCAGCCTGCACCAAAGACCAGAACAACAACTTTTTTTTACAAGAACACAAAAGAACCAGCCCCCACTAGCCAAGAGATAATTACACAGAGTAAATGTTTCAGTTTATACAATAGCCTAAGACAACAAGCTATGACAGTTTTTAAACAGAAAAAGATTTCTGAGGATTCTGAATAGACAAAGTGCTTTATATATATTAAATTATAAAAACAGTAATCTGTTAAAATAATCAAAAAATACTTATATTTTGTAGCTCAGTTGCGGTCAAACAACTTCTCCAGCCTGCACCAAAGACCAGAACAACAACTTTTTTTACAAGAACACAAAAGAACCAGCCCCCACTAGCCAAGAGATAATTACACAGAGTAAATGTTTCAGTTTATACAATAGCCTAAGACAACAAGCTATGACAGTTTTTAAACAGAAAAAGATTTCTGAGGATTCTGAATAGACAAAGTGCTTTATATATATTAAATTATAAAAACAGTAATCTGTTAAAATAATCAAAAATACTTATATTTTGTAGATCAGTTATGGTCAAACAACTTCCCCAGCCCGCACAAAAGACAAAAACAACAACTTTTTTTACAAGAACACAAAAGAACCAGCCCCACTAGCCAAGAGATAATTACACAGAGTAAATGTTTCAGTTTATACAATAGCCTAAGACAACAAGCTATGACAGTTTTTAAACAGAAAAAGATTTCTGAGGATTCTGAATAGACAAAGTGCTTTATATATATTAAATTATAAAAACAGTAATCTGTTAAAATAATCAAAAAATACTTATATTTTGTAGCTCAGTTGCGGTCAAACAACTTCTCCAGCCTGCACCAAAGACCAGAACAACAACTTTTTTTTACAAGAACACAATGAGAAAAAGAAAAACTTACCATGAGAGGGGAAGCCTTAATGTGGTTGTTTTTCTTCTTTCAGCAAGCCTCTCTAATTCTTAGACCTCTCTACTGCTGAGGTTTCTTGTTAGCTGGGCCTTCAGAGCATAGGGTAGGTTTGCAGGCAGAGCTGCATGTCATGATAATGCAGCAATCTGGAGGTGTGGCAAACGCTAATTAGCCTTGTGCTCTGCCCTGGAAATGTCACCATCTCCCAATCTATCTTGCCAAATTATTCAAAGAATTAATTTGGAGAGTAAATTTTCACTTTAGTGGTCACCCATTCGTTTTTACGGAAGCAGTCATGATGCAGGTAAGTTTAAGGAAGACACAGGGGTAGGGTGGCTCTGTCTGTGTGTGTGTGTGTGTGTGTGTGTGTGTGTGTGTGTGTGTGTGTGTGTGTGTGTGTGTGCGTGTGTGTGTGGATGTGTGTACATGCGGCATGAATTAAGCTGCATGAATGTGTGTGCAGCTATCTGTCTGCATGGGTGATTATACTGGGAGAATTAGGTAAGAAATCAAGGTCTTGATATGAGTGTGTGTGTGTGTGTGTGTGTGTGTGTGTGTGTGTGTGTGTGTGTGTGTGTGTGTGTGTGTACATGCAGCATGAATGAAGCTGCATGAATGAAGCTGCATGAATGCGTGCATCTATCTGTCTGCATGGGTGGTTATACTGGGGGAATTAGGTAAGAAATCAAGGTCTTGATATGAGTGTGTGTGTGTATGTGTGTGTGTGTGTGTGTGTGTGTGTGTGTGTGTGTGTGTGTGTGTGTCTTTGTGATTGTAGGGAGTGCCTTTGCCAACATGACACATGGTCATTAGGGAGAACACTACTGCTGTCAGGTCTGACATTAGCAGTGTTAACTAGTGTGTGATTTACAGATATGCTAGTAAAGCAACAATTAGGTCTTTCTCATTGTGGCCATAGCTGTCTCTGAAATACATTTTCTCACAGTCAGGGTAAATGACCTAATTGCAGAAGGCAATTATCCCAGGTGGTGAGTCTTTTTCTGAATACTAGTCAATGTTTTCCTCTGATCATAGTCAATTATTTTTTGTTTGCTTGCTTCTGCCTCATACCCTTCTAAAACTATTTTAAGGCAGAAAAGACAAGGATATAACAATTGTCATAGAATATGTGTGATGCTGCAATGTTTCCAAACTGCAAAGACTAATATCATCTTAAATAAAGAAATGCTCATTCAATTTTTTGTTAAATTACAGTTCTGCATGAAGTATCAGACCTGGTCAAATAATTATACAATTGCTAAAGCTGCTGTGACTGATAATTTTGTGTAAAAAAAATATGAGACTTTAAAGTTTTGGGCTGAAGAGTTTGGTTCTGAAAGAGTTAATCAGTTTTCCCTCTTAATTGTTATTCCTTACAAGAACTACCAGATAAGTATTCTACAGTGTATTCCAAATGTTAAAAAGAAGATCGTACATGTCTGCATGCTTTATGAAAGTGCCCAACCACTGTGACCTTCTGTTTTATTATTGCATGTACAGAGATCTACCATTAGGCCTACAAAAAAAAAACTGTTCTTTGAAATACACCTGTCAGGGATTTAAAATAAGGAACATAAATACCATGTGACAGTGATGGTAATATTGGCCTGAACGCTAATAAAACAAATAATGGAAGTATTTTGTGTTCCTTTTGTTTATGTACCTTCAAAAACTGAGAAAAATGATTGTGAAGAAGGAAAACATTAAGCAAATAGTAGAAAAGATAAGAAAGAAAACTACAGGGCTTGGTGACAGTAGTGGTGGAGAGGATACTAACAGTGGAAAGCCAATCATAGTGCCAGCTGTATGACTGCATAAGGTAAAATCAGGCAATCAGCAGGATTACTTTCTTTTTTTTTTTTTTTAACTCAAACAATTATTGTTGCATATCACATCATATGAATATCCACATTTCAAAAATATAAACGGCCTAATATCATATTAAGAAATACTGAACATAGGTCAGGTTGACACACTGGTGAAACAGTTCGTGTTGCTGTCTCCCAAGACTTAGTTCTCCATTTCATTTCATTTCCCCATTGGGATGCCTTCTCTGTAGAGCCTACATGTCCTCGTGTCCTCCCTGGTTCTTGATGGGTAGTCTGGTTTCCTCCCACATCCTAAAGACATGTAAATAAGCCAGTCGTGTCTATCTGTCTGTACCTCCTGTGATGGATTTGTATCCCATCCAGGATTAATATACCAACCACCTCATAACCGCTGAGTGCTCTAGTTCAGTATAAAGATATATTATCTCTTAAAATAAATGTTAAGTGTTAACTTCATAGAATTTAGACATCCCATATCATTTATTTTATTTATTATTTAAATAAATAAAAAACATTTTTGATCTGTTGGAACTTGGAATATAAACATATAACCCAAAGTCTGTGCGAGTCCTGTTCTAGTTACAGCTCAGTCTTCTAGGTGGCTTGTCACTCAAGGATGTAGCCAGGCATACTCCATATATGCAACATATACATTTTTTAAATAATTTACTTATTTTTCTTCTTTTTTGCTTTGAGCTGTGCTAGAATCATATAGTTAACATAGGTAATCCACTACAGTCAGCATTTCTCTGGACCTTCAATACTGACTTTTAAAAACTCTCAAGAATTCAACTTTTCAGTATTTAAACTAATAGTACCTTCCTTCCCTTCCTTTACAACCCTCATATCTTTTCTCTGACACGCTTTAATAGTGTTTAATATTTTTTTATATTGACATGAACACACATTATTTGTTTTAATCAACTTAATTTTCAGCATATCCCAAAGTGAGTTTAATCTAATACAAACATCGCAATCACCTTCCGCTGTATTTATCCCAGCATTAAAGTAGTTTTACATTACTCGCATATGCTTAAAAAGCCATGAGTTATTAAGTTTTGTAAAGCACAAATATTTAATGAATTAATTGTTTCAAAAGTAAAGTTTATTTACTTGTTTAACAAATATCTTTCTGCAGTAGTTTAAATAGGAAGAAATCCTTACAGACCCCTCCCCCTTCACACGGCTAATTCTTTTCCTATAGGCAAGCCCTGAAATCAAACAGTGGAGGTGAAATCATATAATTTTCCATAAAAAAATCCTTTGTGTAGCCAAAATCTCAGGCTGGCACCCCCTCCTACCAAGCAACATCAAATAAAAGGTATTACTCATATATGCAAGTTTAAATATGGAGCAAAGCGTAAACACACACACACACACACACACACACACACACACACACACACACACACACACACACACACACACAGACACACACACATACACAAACACACACACACACACACACACACACACACACACACACACACACACACACACCATACCTCTCAACTTGGAAATATCAAAAATCTGGACAAGGCCAATGAAAAATAGGTACAAATCTGTATGCTGATAACATAAAATTAGCATACATAATTACACAACCCCGCCCACTCCAATGGGATTGTGGGATACCGAATTTCAAACACATACTGAAGAACAGAACCAAAATACAGCACCAGAGTCTCCCTGCAGCCATTCCAATGTCCCATTACCTGGCTATTTCACCCCATTTACCATAAACACCAATGTGTGCATGCTGTTTTACTTCTATAGTGATTATCTGGATTTTATTTTTACATTTTATAGCACAATGCACAAACACTAATATACGATATTTGCAAAACAAAGCAATACTGTCTCACAATGAAAATAGACTTGGCATTAAAACTTCTCTGCCCTTGCAACTCACATTCATTGACAGCATTGAAACCCACACCACATCCAAAGAAAATGCATCTGGCCAGTGGTGGATAAAGATTACCTTTGGGCTGTTTTCAAATCATAGGCCCCTTGCACAAAAAACAAGAAACATGCATGTGTTCTTTGCTACACCTTCCTGACTTTATTTCAATTATATTCCTTGTACAATACAGCACACTTGTTAGACTTAAGTTAGAGAGCATTTTAAATGTATTGTTTAAACATTTTTCCAGTAGGCAATGAAACAAAACGCATGAACCAGTAATGACAAAACTGCCCTATTCAGAACATTTCCATGATAACAGTCTACTTCCACACGTAATTGCTTTTTAAATGTATTGTTTGAACATTTTTCCAGTAGGCAATGAAGCAAAATGCATACACCAATAATGACAAAACTGCCCTATTCAGAACATTTCCATAACAGTCTACTTCCACACACAATTGCATGTTAAATATATTGTTTGAACATTTTTCCAGTAGGCAATGAAGCAAAATGCATGCACCAGTAATGACAAAACTGCCCTATTCAGAACATTTCCATGATAACAGTCTACTTCTGCACACAATATATATATATATATATATATATATATATATATATATATATATATATATATATATAGTGGTTCAGCATTTATTACAGCTATCTGATGCACAATATATTGTGCCATGAATAAAAGTACACACACACACTCTTCACACAACTAGTATTTTTCCTACAGGCAAGCCCTTAGACCAAACAGAAGATGTGAAATCTTGCAACTGTGCATAAAATAAAGCAGTAAAATGCTCTAAAAACATAGTCCCTGTAGATCAGTGTGTGTGTGTGTTGTACCTTTAAGAGCCATTCCAGTCTATGGGCACATGCATATAAGTACTGAGCATGTGCAAGCAAGAGTACCATTTTGAGTGAGCAGCCAGAGTGAAAGCAAGTATGTGTGTAGCAGTCAGTCAGTTAGTTAATTCATTTAAGTTTAATGTTTCAGTCATCCATCCTGATGTGTTTGTGTGTAATAAACTATTTAAATGAATACCCAAGCCTCATTGTCTTGTTTGAATAAACAAGATGAGCGACATGATGTCAGAATGGAATCCAAAGTAAAACGTCTTCAAGACCATGAGGCACACAACCATAGTTGGAGTAATATACAGAAGTGAATCATCTGAAGCTCAAACGACTCGCAAACAGGTCAGAAAGATATATCCAGGTACTAAAAATCATTTAGATCATTTTTACTCTACAAATATAAAACGAAGCATTCAAACCATTCAAAAAGAGATTCTAAATAAACAAAATGTTCGAAACTATGATATATTAAAAAAAATACTCAAAATGCTTATTAAAATGCTTGAAATAACTTCTGAATCTCATAAAATGTATAAAAATGGAAAACTACCATATTTTTTCACTATGTACTTCTTTTTCATATTAACTAAAGTTATTTGAAATATCAAGTGTGCAAAGTGTTCGCAAGTGTGTGCAGTATTACATTACAGTTATTTCACACAATACAGTCATTTCAAAGAGACTGTTGTACAGGTGAATAATTTTCCAGTACCTGGTGTGTGCATTTCAATATAATTTCAAAAGCATTTTTTGGCATGGCACAGGAATTTCGCAGACCTGCTCCACTTGGATTTGATAATAATGTTGCTGAAACTGCAGAGTGTTTGAAACAGAATATATTTTCATACAGGCTGTTTATTCTGATAAAGACTCATGCACAAAGGTAGTTATTCTGCTTCATCTAGCTGGCTCAGAAGCCAATTGAAGGGGAGCATTCATTTGTGTATGCCCTAGCTGTGTATGCAGGGGAGGGGGAAGACTGCCATACTGTGGTACTGGCTAAAACGTGAGAAGACCCTGAGTGCTTAAAATGTAAATTTAGAGAAATATGTAACCCTCAAACAAATATTAAAATGGAAAGGCACATATTTTACACAAGAGATCAAAAGCCTGGTGAAACTTTTGCAGCATATATAACTGACTTGAGAAACACGGCATAAACATGCAGATTTGGTGATTTAAGAAACGAGCTGATAAAAGACAGGCTTGTGTGTCATATTAAAGATGATGCAGTGAGAACAATTTTGCTTCGAATCAGTGATTTAACTTTGAATAAGGCCATAGAGATTTAGCAGATATATGAGCTCACAGGAAAGTACACAATTATGCTTAGAAATGAGAAAAGCATGCTTGCAGTGCCTTCCAGTGCTAATGTTGTTAGTATGCAGCACAAGCTTAAAAGATACAAGCCTAATGGCAGGACCACACCCTGTGCCTGTCTAGTAAAAACCATGGGGGCTTCAGCAAAACCCAGAGCAGCCACAGTAAAACCCATGGCATACTCAGTAAAGCAGAGGGGTGAGTCAGCAAAAAGTACAGTTTTGTACCTACCATAAATGTAGATGTTCGAAGATCCACATTGCTGCAGTCCTTACATATGGGTAGTCCGCTGTCCTCGGTCGGCCCGAATACCAAAGTATTAGGCTGACGTCGGTCATGGGCGCCTAGATCTGACATCAGAGCGTCAGGGTATAAAAGCGCATGACCGACGTCATATCCTCAGTCTTTTCTTGCCCCAGATGTCAGAAGGCCCTAAAAAGAAAGGCCACAGCCCAAAAACAGGATACCTCCCAAAAAACATGCCCAACAACAACCATCACCCAACCATATAACCATGTCAAACTACAGAGGGGAAGGAGGGAGGGTAAATTGGACTGCAGCAATGTGGATCTTCGAACATCTACATTTATGGTAGGTACAAAACTGTACTATGTTCTTCATCTCACATTGCTGCAGTCCTTACATATGGGTAGAATCCCAAAGCAGAGGTAAAGGGAGGATGGCCAAATCATAAAGCATTAGGGGCTGCTAAAATGCCCTGTAATATTGCAGTGGCAAATCCAGCCCTAGACTTAGAATAAAGAGGAAGGTGGTAATGCTTGGAAAAAGTATGCACTGAACTCCAAGTGGCTGCTTCCAAAATATCTTTTGTAGCTACCCCCCTTAGAAAGGCAGTAGAAGTGGCAGTAGCTCTAGTGGAATGAGGTCTGATTCCAGCCGGAATCTCCTTACCATGATGGGAATAACAGAAAGAAATACAAAACCCAATCCATTTAGAAATAGTTTGTTTTGAAACAGGTTTTCCCTGAGAACCCAAAGCAAAAGAAACAAACAACTGCTGAGACTGCCTGAACCCCTTGGTTCTGCTCAAATAATAACGTAACTGCCTGTGAATATCCAAAGTATGCAAAATCTTCTCCCCTTTATTTTGGGGGTTTGCATAAAAAGTAGGCAAATGAATAGTTTGGTTCAAGGCCACACTAGAAACCACTTTAGGCATGAAGGAAGGATTAGTACCCAAAGATACCCTATCCTTATGAAAAATCAGGAAAGGTTCTACTGCCATAAGGGCCTGTAATTCAGAAACCCTTCTTGCAGAGGTAATGGCCAACAAAAAAGCAGTCTTCCATGATAAATACTTTAACTCGGCAGTAGCTGCAGGCTCAAAAGGTTGTAAAGTAAGCTTTTCCAACACAAAATTGAGATCCCAAGCAGGAGTAGGAGCTCTACGTGGGGGTCTTATGTTCTTTGCCCCTCTAAGAAATTGCTTAAACAAAGGATGCGAAAATAAAGGAGGGTCACAGTCATAGTGAGCAGAAATGGCTGCACCATGAACCTTTATCGAGGAGAAAGACAAACCCTTGTCCAATATCTCAGTAAGATATTGAAGAGAAACACTTAAATCAGGCTTGGAAACATCAAAGTCCTTCGCTTTGCTCCAAAGAAAAAATCTCCTCCATTTATCAGCGTAAACTTTCCTTGTACTAGGCCTTCTGGCCTCCAAAATAACATTCAAAACTTGTTGTGGAAGCTGAGACCCTCCAGGGTCTAAAACAGAATATGCCAGGCTGTGAGATGCAGAGACTGAATCTTGACATTGAGGAAGTGATTGCCCTCCTGAGACAAAAGATCACGGAATCAAAGGCAGAGGCCATGGAGGCTCCGTGCCAAACTCCTCAGTAGTGGATACCAGTGCTGTCGAGGCCAATCCGGTGCTATCAGAATCATGGATGGCTTGTCTATTCTGGCCTTCAGGAGTACCTTGGGAAGGAGAGGCAGAGGTGGAAAGGCATAGACATGAAGATTGCTCCAACTGAATGACAGAGCATCCACCTTCCAAGCTGTGGGATGAAACCTTTTTGTGCAAAACTTTGGCAACTGGTAATTTAGTGGAGAAGTGAACAGATCTATGTCTGGAGTCCCCCATAACACTGTCAACTTTTGAAACACATGAGGATCCAATTTCCACTCGTGAGGATCCACAATTTGTCTGCTCAACACATCCGCTAAGGAGTTCTGTGCTCCTGGTAGAAACCTTGCCTGAAGATTGAGGTGTAAACTGAGAGCAGTCTCCCACAAAATCATCGCTTGCCTGCAAAGAGGGTACGAATGGGTTCCCCTTGCTTGTTGATGTACCACATGACAGTAGTGTTGTCTGTTTGAATCAACACCTGTCCTGGGTGAAGTAAATCCTTGAAAGCCATCAATGCAAATTGGACTGCTAACATCTCCTTCAAGTTGATATGCAAATGTTGAAGTCTGACAGGCCACGTGTCTTGCACCCATTTTCCATTGAGGTGTGCTCCCCAAGCCTTGTCTGAGGCATCTGTCGTTAAAATCTGACTCGCCTCTGGTCGGGTCACAGAGAGTCCCTTGTTTAGGTGACATTCCTGAGCCCACCACAAAAATTCTTTCTGAATGCAAGGTATTATCCGAATGACAGTGTCTAGATCTTGGCAGTGCTGTGTCCATACATTTTGAGATACCATTGAAGCTTCCTCATATGCAGTTTGGCATTGGGAAGCACCAGAATACAAGATGCCATGAACCCCAAGGCTTGAAGGACTGTCCTTGCAGTCAGCCTGGACTGTAGAGACATTTGATGGAAATAAAGAGAAAGGCTGCTTTGTTTGTCCGGGGTCAAAAAGGCCATCTGGGAAGCTGTATTCAGTCTCACACCCAGAAAGCACATGTCCTGAGAGGGTACTAGACTGGACTTTGTTTTGTTCACAGAATACCCTAGGCATCTTAACACTACCATCACATACTGTAGATGATGCAGAAGTTCCTCTTTGTGTTGTGCAATAATCAGGCAATCGTCCAAATAAGGATAAATCTGTATTCCTCTTAACCTGAAAAAGGCTATCACTGGAGCCAGAACCTTTGTGAACACTCTGGGTGCAGTACATAAGCCAAAGGGCAATGCAGAGAACTGATAAGGTAAATTTCCAGCCCGCAAACGCAGGTACCTCCTGCAACTGGGCCTGATAGGAACATGAAGATAAGCCTCTTTGAGATCCAGAGTTACCATCCAGTGATCTTTTCCCAACAGAGGTAAAAGCTGTTGTAATGTCAGCATTTTGAACTTTGGAATGTCCAGATAAGTGTTGAGGATAGATAAATCCAAAATTGGTCTCCATGTGTTCCCTTTCTTTGGCACTAGAAACAGGCGAGAATAAAATCCTAGTCCCACTTCTGACAGAGGAACTGGCTGTATAGCTCCTATTTGAAGAAGTAAAGAAATCTGCTTGTGAGCCTCTATCCTTTGCCGAGGAGGAACATCTGGCATGCCTTTGAAAGGAGGCAATGTATGGAAATAGAACTTGTAGCCTCGGTTTATAATGTCCAATACCCATTTGTCCTGGGTAACTAAAAGCCAGTTTTGCTTGAAGAGTGCTAACTTTCCTCCCAAAGGAGCTGCCAGGGAAGAAGAATCTGGCAGCTGAAAATGTAGGTCATTGGGCCTGTTTACGAAAGGACTGGCCCCTGCCCTCACCTGCAGATTGTGCAGGTGAACTCCAAGTTCTAGGCCTGAATGTACTTTGAGCTCTGCCCCTGCCACGTCTAGATCTACCCCTAGACTGAGAATCAGAAGAAGGGTAGGTCCACCCCTTAGAAGGCCAATTTCTACTAAACTTTGGAGGTTGCACCTGCAAAAAATCTTTAACAGTCTGCATAGACTTAGCCTTGTCTTCTATTTTCTTCAAAACCAACTCCACAGGGGGACCAAACAAAACTTCAGACTGTAAAGGGGCATCCAGAATTCTAGATTTAACATGCTCGGACAAATTCTGATCCTTAAGCCAGGCGTGCCTACGAAGAACTGAACCAGTGGCAGCCACCCTAGAAGAGGCCTGTACAGCATCAAAACCACACTGCAAAGAATGCTTACCCACCTGTTCAGAGACATGTACTAAATCCTGCAATTCTTTACACTCTATGCCCTCTGCCAAAGCATCCACTTTAGATTTTAGCTGAGAAAGGAGGAAATTCTGATATTTCAACATATGAAACTGACAATTTAAAGCCCTCATTGCTAAAGTAGAAGAGGTATACACCATCTTACCCCATCTATCCAAAGCTCTAGCTTCCTTATCTAGAGGAACCGGATTCTTTACAACAGAAGCTCTAACACCCTTAGGCCCCTGACTAATAGTTTCTGGGTCCACCCTAGGACTCTTATACAGATATTTATGAGCCTCAGGCACCCTGTAATACCTGTCCGGTTTAACTGGCAGGAGGCAAAGAATCTGGATTAAGGGAAGCCTCGAGAAAACATCTTGAACAACATCCAAAACAGGAGGTATAGCCAAGGGTCTATGCTGTGGTAAAAACAAGAATTCCCTAAGCCTCTTCCGTGAATCAGAGAAATCCTGTCCTTCCCACTTAAAATGCTCCCTCATGGAATGCAGAGTTTCTGAAAATGAAAAATCCTCCGGAGGAGAAGCAGAAGGAGTGGAATCCTCTGCATCAGAATCCGAATAAGGGGGAAAATCTTGAATATCTTCAGCAGAAGAGTCTGAGTCATCTGAGGCCTGATCCAAACTTTCCAACTCTGGCTCCACCCTGGGCCTCCTATCAGGAGGGGGCATAGAACCTCTAATTAAAGTAATCAAATCTTCTGCCATTTTAAGCATGTGCTTTTTAGGCACAGACCCTGAAGTACCTGGAGGAACACCAGAGGAAGGCAAAACAGACCTGCCCTTAGAAGAAGCCTTAGAAATAGTAGCAGAAGGCCTAACCACCTTAGGCATAGAAGGGAGAACAGTAACTTGAGAGGCCCCTTCAGCTTGACCTGACTCCTGTGAGGCCACATCCTGCAAAATCAAATTTCCCCCTGAGACTCAACAGAACCTTCAGCCGGATCCACCTGCTCCACCGTAGTTTCTGCAGGACCGGCGTCCGAAACGGACGAATCAACCTGTCTAGGTTTCAAGGATTTGTCTTTGCGCTTCTTAGGCGGCCGGAGGATCCGACGGCATATTATAATTACACCGCTTACCAAAGACTAACCTAGCACAATCTAACCTTCTTTTTATAGTGCGCTTATTAAACCTAGCACAAAACCGACACCCGACTACGTTGTGGTCCGGTCCCAAACAAGGAATGCAAAGAGAGTGATAATCCCTACGCGGTATCTGTTTCCCACAAGAAATACAATTATTCACTTTTTCTGACATCCGGAATTAACTGAGGCAAGAAAAAACAAAAATACTCCCCAACGGGGTACTTAGCCCAACTTGGTTTCGGTCTGAAACTCAGAATACGAAAATTTCAGAACGCCGAACGGCACTTGCAACGCTGCTTCTGCATTGGACCATGCGGCAAAAAAGACTGGGGATATGACGTCGGTCATGCGCTTTTATACCCTGACGCTCTGATGTCAGATCTAGGCGCCCATGACCGACGTCAGCCTAATACTTTGGTATTCGGGCCGACCGAGGACAGCGGACTACCCATATGTAAGGACTGCAGCAATGTGAGATGAAGAACATCTTGTGACAGGCCTCATAGTCAACTGTCATAATTGTGGAGGTAGCCATGAGCCCAAACAAGATAAGTACTTAGCTTTTGGTCAGCAGTGCCACACATGTAAAAAGTGGAATCATTTCAAAAGGTTCTGTAAATCAAAAGGGACACATCCTTTTATTAAAAGAAGGCATTCAAAGAGGCAAGTTGATAGAAAGCTGCAACCCTACTTTTTATGTTGATGGTGTGTCTGTGCTTGATGAAACAGTCAATGCAGTAGATTTGTTGGCAAAGAATGAAGTATTTTATACTGTTCTGATTAATGAGAGACCTGTAGAGCTCAAAGTTGATACTGGTTCAAAGTGCAATGTTATGTCAGCAGAAATGTTTGCCAAAGAAAAAGCTGGTGAGAAGCTTGATCTGGCAAAGTGTGCGAAGCTTGTTGCTTATGGTGGTGAAGAAATTCAGACCAAAGGCTCAGTAGTCCTTTCATGTTATTCTGCTGGAAACAGCTATGATTTGAAATTTTATATAGTCAAGAGACACATGCAGTCATTGTTAGGTCTCAAAGACAGTTTAAAAATGGGACTGCTTTCATTTAATGCAGAAGTCCACCATGTAAGCAAGTGAAACAACGAAAATTTCACATAAACTTTTTTTTTACTATGCTGATCATTTTGAAGACAGGTTGGGTAAACTCCCAGTTATGTACTCCATGAAGTTAGGCCACAAGATAAGCCCAGTTATGAGACCAGCACATAAAGTTCCAGTAGCTATGCAAGGCCGAGTCAAACCTAAACTAGACAGAATGGTGCATGTATGAGTAATTTGTCCAGTAGAAGAACCAACTGAATGTGTACACTCCATGGGGGTAGCTCATAAGAAAAGCTCAGATAATATCACAATATGTATTTATCCAAGAGATTTGAAAAAAATCACTAAAATGACCTCATCATTCAAAGCATACAGTTGAAGAAGTTGCTGCTCTTATGCCAAATGCCACTGTTTTTTCTGTCTTAGATGCAAAAAATTAATTTTGGTAAAATTTGCTTGACTGAAAATCTTCATTGCTAACCACTTTCAGTACACCATTTGGAAGGTACAGATTTTTGAGAATGCTATTTGGGATAAACTTTGCCAGTGAAGTCTTTCATTGTGTGATGGTGCACATATTTTCTGGCTATTCATGTGCTATGATAGTAGATGATATTCTTGTAGGAGGAAATGGTGAAGTTGAACATGATAAAACCTCAGAAAAGTTCTGGAACAGGCTTGTGAAATGAATCCTAAACTTATCCTAAGAAATGCAAGTTCAGGCTACAAGAAGTTACTTACGTGGGTTATTTGTTTACCAGTTCAGGCTTACGACCAGATCCTTCCAAGCAAACTGCAATTCTTGAGATGCCATCTTCAGATAATGTCACCTCCTTACAATGTTTTCTTGGCATGGTCAACTATTAGGGCAAGTTTCTTCCAAATCTGAGTGACCTTTCAGCACTGCTAAGAGAGCTGACATGCAAAGATGTAACATGTTCCTGGAACAACACAAAAGAGCATTTGATGTCCTGAAACAGAGAACTGCCAGTCCCCCCACTTTAAGATATTATGATGTTCAAAAACCTGTAACTCTTTCTTGTGATGCTTCAAAGTTTGGTCTTGGTGCAGTCATTCTTCAGGTGGGCAGACCAGTAGCCTATGCATCCAGAACTGTAACCCAAACCGAGATGCAGTATGCTCAATTACAGAAAGAGCTGCTGGCAATTGTGTTTGCATGTTCAAAGTTCCATGATTATATTTATGGCCGACTTATTCAAATAGAGACTGACCACCTACCTTTGGTTACTATTTTGAAAAAGCCAATGTACACAGCTCCTGTGAGATTGCAATGCATGATGCTGAAATTGCAAAAGTACAATTTTCACTTGGTTTACACAAAAGGCAATCTTTTTTATCTTGCTGATCCTATATCCAGATCACGCAGAAAAACTACTGAACAGCATGAAAATGAGCAACTTAATTTTTGAAGTCAAGGAAGTGAAAAATTTTTCTTCCGCATGTCTTGATGTGCTCAGAACTCACACAGCTTCAGATCCAGTTCTCTAGACGTTCAACCCCTTTATCAGTCAAAGATGACCGTCAAAGCAATCTTGTTTACCACTAGATGCACAGCAGTATTTTCCTTACAGAGACAAGATTTTGATGGAAGATGCATCATGAAAGGTCCAAAAGTGATCGTTCCAAAATCTTTGAAACAAGAGTATATTAAATCTTGCATTATGGCCACCCTGGAATGGATTCTACTAAAATATGGACAAGAGGACCAGTATTTTGGACTTCTATGTCAAAAGATGTTGAGAAAGAACTTTCAGCTTGTTTTGTTTGTAATAGTACTAAAAAGAACCACTTCAGCTAAGCCAGATTCCTGAACTACCTTGGTTGAGAGTAACTACAGATATTTTTGAATGGAATGGTCAACATTACTTTGGTGTTAGTAGACTCTTAGTCCAATTGGTTTGAGACTGACCTACTTCCTAATCTCATGTCCAGCACTGTCATTACAAAACTGAACAGACATTTTTCTGTCCTCGGAAGTCCGTACAAAGTAATTTCTTACAATGGTGCACAGTTTACAAGTCAGCAGTTTAAATGATTAGCTGAAATGTGGGACTTTGTTCATGTTACTAAGAGTTCTGAACACCCACAATTGAATGGCTTGGCTGAACGAGCAGTTCAAAGTGCAAAATAGCTGTTGGAGAAGTCTAAACATGACTACATTGACGTTTTTTTAATCGGCTTAATCTCAGAAACATTTCTCATGACAAGATACTTGGTTCACTTGCCCAGAGATTAATGTCGAGACACACCAGAACCACACTACCAATCAGTAAGAATTTGTTGAGTCCAAGTCCTAAAAACAACAAAGCAGTAAAAGCTCATCTCCTAAAGAAGCGTTTGTCCCAAAAGTCCTACTATGATAAAAAGTACAGTTGTGTACACTTACCATAAATGTAGATGTTCGAGTGTATTCACTGTTGCAGTCATTACATTTGGGTTATCTGCTTACAGGTAGCCCTTAGTCAGCCTGATTAACAAAGTCTTGGGTCCTGCGTCAGTTGCGGTCCTTTCTTCCATGATGTCAGGGGTATAAAACATGCAGCCGATGCCATTATATCAGTTTTTCTTGCCCCAGATATCAGGTGCCCCCCTAATGGGAAGCAATTAAATATAAAAGTACAATGATATACCTCCAACAAAAAAGCAAATACACCAAAAAGGCTTTTAAGCATAGTAAATGAAAGCAGAGGTATAGCCAAAAGAAGTTAGAGGGCTGGAGGGAGGATAACCAGGACTGCAACAGTGAATACACTCGAACATCTACATTTATGGTAAGTGTACACAACTGTACTATGTTCTTCGTGTTTTACTGTTGCAGTCATTACATTTGGGTAGATTCCCAAAGCTATGGTTGGGAGGATGGATTTATACAGCATTAGGACCAGCTATAAGGCCCTGCAAGACTGCAGTGGCAAAGCCAGCTCTGGATTTAGAGAAAATTGGTAAATGATAATGCTTGGTGAAAGTATGTACAGAACTCCAGGTAGCAGCTTCTAGGATGTCCCTGGTAGGGACGCTTCTGAGAAAGGCTGCAGAGGTAGATGCAGTCCTGGTGGAGTGAGGTCTGATCCCCTGGGGGATAGGTTTTCCATGGTGCTTATAACAGAAATGAATGCAATGGCCTATCCATTTAAAAATGGTTTGCTTTGAAATAGCCTTCCCCTCTGCCCCTGCAGCAAATGCCACCAGCAGTTGTTCAGCTTTCCTTTGAGGTTTAGTCCTGTCCAAGTAGAATCTAAGTTGTCTGTGCACATCTAAGGAATGCAGTGTCTGTCCCCCTTTGTTCTGTGGATTGGGAAAGATGGTTGGAAAATGAATGAACTGATTAAGACCCACACTGGATACCACCTTGGGCATGAAGGATGGATTGGTTCTGTCCACATGAAAGATGATGAAAGGCTCCACTGCCACAAGGGCCTGTAACTCAGATACCCTTCTAGCTGACGTGATTGCTAAAAGGAAAGCTGTTTTCCAGGAAAGATATTTTAAGTCTGTGGTAGCAGCTGGCTCGAAAGGAGGTAGAGTGAGTTCCTCCAAAACAAAGTTAAGGTCCCAGGCTGGGGTTGGAGATCTCCTGGGTGATCTCAAATTTTTGGCCCCTCTGAGGAACTGCTAGAGCAGTGGATGAGAGAAGAGGGGAGGTTCTGTGTTATAATGAGCTGAAATGGCTGAGGTGTGGATTTTAATGGAGGAAGCAGACAGGCCCTTGTGAAGCATCTCAGTTAAGTATTGTAAAATCTGAGGTAAATTGGGTGCTGCTGTGCTCATCCCTTGAGATTGGTTCCAGGCATAGAATCTTTTCCATTTTTCAGCATAAGATTTTCTAGTACTAGGCCTCCTTGCCTCTAAAATGATATCCATCACAGGTTTGCTGAAGGATGGTAATGGAGACATTATGTAATTAGCCAGGCTGCCAGGTTCAGGGTTAGAAGCTGAGGGTGCAGAATCTGGTTCTCCTGCTGAGACAACAGGGAAGGAGTCTAAGGCAGGTGCCATGGGGATAACCGTGACACCCTGCGCAGGAGGGGGTACCAGTATTGATGTGGCCAGTCTGGAGCAATCAAAATCATCCTTGGTTTGTCCTGTTTGATTTTCAGTAGTACTTTGAAGAGCAGAGGCAGAAGGGGATAGGCATAGACTGATAGGTTTTTCCAGCTGAAGGACAGAGCATCCACTTTCCAGGCTTATTTGTGGGGAGTCCTTGTGCAAAATTTGTCCAATTGGTAGTTCTGGGGAGAGGCAAACAGGTCTATATCTGGGCTCCCCCATTTGCTTGTCAACATGTTGAAAATCCTTAGTTCCAGTTTCCACTTGTGTGGATCCATGAAGTTTCTGCTTAGTCCGTCTGTCAGTGTATTTAATTTTCCTGGCAGGAATTGAGCTTGTAGGTGCACTTGGTAGCTCAAGGCTGTGTTCCACAATGCCATGGCTAGTCTGCAGAGGGGATAAGAATGTGTACCCCCCCCCTGCTTGTTTATGTACTACATAACAGTGGTGTTGCCCGTCTTTACCATTAGTTGTCCTGGAAGAATGTGGTCCTCGAAGGCTGTCAGAGCATTCTGTACAGCTAACATTTCTTTTTGATTGATATGCAGGTGCATTTGACTTGGGTTCCATTTGCCCTGAATGCACTTCCCTGCCAGGTGAGCCCCCATGCATAGTCTGATGTGTCTGTTGTTAGGGTTTGGGCAGCAGGGGGTGGTGTGAAAGGTAGTCCCTTGTTTTGGTGGCAGGCCTCTGTCCACCAAAGGAACTCTAGGCGTAGGCAAGGTATGATAGGAATCATTGCTTCTAGATCCTGAGAATGTTGACACCATAGGCTTTTTAGATACCACTATAGTTTCCTCATGTGCAGTCTTGCATATGGAATTAGGAGAATGCAGGAAGCCATGAACTCCAAGGCTTGCAGTATTTGTCTTGTAGATAGCAGAGTTTTTGTGACCACTTGTTTGAAGTAGGTTGTCAAATTAATTTGTTTCTCTGGCGTGAGGTAAGCCATCTGGGAAGTTGTATTCAAGCTTGCGCCCAGGAATATAATTTGATGACAGGGTACCAGGTGTGATTTCTTTTCATTATGGTGTACCCCAGACAAGTTAGAACCCTTTGTACAAAGGCCAGATGATTCAAAAGTATGTCCTGGCTTTCTGCCTGAATTAGACAATCGTCCAGATATGGGTATATCTGAATATTTCTTTGCCTGCAAAATGCAATAACTGGAGCTAGGCAGTTTGTGAATACCCTGGGTGCAGTAGATAAGCCGAAGGGCAGTGCAGAGAACTGATAGTGCGTGTAGCCTGCTTTGAAGCATAGATATCTTCTGCAAGATTCCCTGATTGGGATATGCAGGTATGCTTCTTTTAAATCTAGTGTTGCCAACCAGGCATCTTTGCCTAGCAGAGGAAGTAACTGGTGAAGAGTCAGCATCTTGAATTTTGGCATCTCCAAAAAGGTGTTTAGAGTAGACAGGTTCAGGATAGGATGCCATGAAATGTCTTTTCTGGGTACCAGGAAAAGTCTTGAGTAGAAACCTTGTCCCTTTTCCTCTTCTGGTACCAGTTGAATAGCCCCCATGCTTAAGAGAGAAAGTACTTGTTTGTGGGCCTCTGCCCATTGATTTGGGGGTAGGTCTGGCCACCCGCTTGGTGTTGGCAACGTGTGGAAGTGAAATCTGTATCCCTGGGACACTATATTTAAAACCCATTTGTCCTGGGTAATGAGTTCCCAATTCTTTGCATGAAGAGCAATCTTTCCCTCAAAGGGGCAGTCAGTTGATAAGTGCTTGGAAATTTTAAAAGGAAGTCATTGAGACAGTTTACCATAGGGGGAGTCTTAGTATTCCCAGATTTGGAAGTGGAGGCCCCCCACTGCTTAGTTCTGTGTGTCCCCTGGGACTGAAACCTGGGGTTTTTGCTGAGTCTGGATTTGGCTTGAGAAGACCTGGGAGGGGCTGGAACGGACCACTTCTTAGAGGGCCAGTGCCTACTAAATCTAGGAGGCTGAACTTGTAAGAAATCGTTAACAGTTTGCATAGATTTAGCTTTATCTTCCATCTTTTTAAGAACTTCCTCAGCCTTGTTGCCAAATAGGCGGTCCTGATTTAAGGGAGCATCCAACAATTTAGCTTTAACATGATCAGGCAAAAATTGCCCCTTAAGCCAAGCATGCCTTCTGAGCACAAACCCAGTTTCAGCAGCCTTGCAAGAGGCCTCTCATGAATCAAAACCACATTGCAAAGTATGTTTTCCAACTTGTTCAGCAGAATGCATTAAATCCTGTAATTCTTTATTTTCCACACAGTCAGGAACCAACATCATTTTCTGTTTAAGCAGTCCAATAACATGTTGCTGATACTTTAACATATGAAACTGGCAGTTTAAAGCCCTAATGGCCAAGGTTGCAGAAGTGTAAACCTTCTTACCCCATCTATCCAGCACCCTGGAGTCTCTATCAGAAGGGGTAGGATTTTGAGCAGTAGAAGCCTTAATGCCCTTGAGCCCCTGTGAAATAGTCTCTGGATCTGCAATAGGATTTTTAAAAAGGAACTTGTGGGACTCAGGGACCCTGTAGTGTCTGTCAGGTTTTCCTGGAGCAGGAGGTAAGGAATCAGGGGCCAAACTAGATTCCAAAAAAGCATCATCAACAATGTCTAGTACAGGAGGAATAGCTAAAGGCCTATGCAGAGGTAGGAGAAGGAAATCCCTAAGCCTCTTTTTTGAATCAGAAAAATCCTGGCTTTCCCAGTGGAAATGTTCTTAGAGTATGTAACGTTTTCCCAAAAGAAAAGTCCTCAGGAGGGGAAGCAGATGGAGTCCTCTGCAGCAGAATCTTCATAAGTAAATAAGGGCAAATCGAGATCATCAGAAGAATCAGAAAAAAAATAATCCTGGTCAGAAGATTCATAATCAACTTCAGTTCTAGGCCTCTTGGGGGAGGGGGTTGGCTACCCCTGATTAGAGTTATTAGATCTTCAGCCACTCTTATCATTTGTTTTTTAGGCATAGAGGCCTGAGCAGGTGGCCTGGGCGTCGTTTTTTAGGCATGGTTCGAGATTTAGGCCTAAGTAAAGAAGGAGGCATTGGTTTAATATGCAAGTCCGTAGGCCTGACTACACCCTCAGAAGCCAGTGCCTGCACAGCGGCTCCGGACCCATCCAAGGTAGAAACATCTGCAAGTTCCAAAATTGAAGCATCTCACGGCATACCAGACTCTGAATGGGTCTCAGTAGAGGCCTGCGAATCAGAAGTAGTGGGAATCAGGGGCTGCAAAAGCACCTCACTGAGAGTACCGGTGAACTGGCGACTGGCTTAGAAGAAGCATCATCAGCAGTTTTGGACCTCGGCGGCCTGTCTCTGTCTTTATCTTTGCATTTTTTCGGAATTCCGGTAGTCAGATGGCTAACCGATGACATTTCTGGATAATTAAACCAAGAACCGAAATATTTAGAGGCAAAAATATACCGACGACGAATAGTGCGCTGATTAAATAAAGCGCAAAACCGACAGCAAGGTACGTCATGGTCAGGGCCTAAGCAAGGAATACAGTATGAATGAAAATCTTTATGAGGCATTTGCTTTCCACAAGTAATGCAATTATTAACTTTTACTGACATCGGTAAGGAGCAAGAAAAAGTTTCCCCAATGGGGTACTTAGCTTTAGTTGAAGACTTCGGTTTTGAAACTCAAAAATGAAAATTTCAGGAGTCGGCTGACCAGCATTTGCAAACTGCTTCTGCTTCGGGCACTGCACGGCAAGAGAGACTGGTGTAATGGCATTGGCTGCATTGTTTTATACCCCTGAAGACCTGCTGTCATGGAAGAGGGGACAGCAACTAACGCAGGACCCAAGACTTTGTTAATCATGCCGACTGAGGGCTACAGATAACCCAAATGTAATGACTGCAACAGTGAAACACGAAGAACATCCAGCAAGCAAGAGAGAGGATGCAGACAGCGTAAGGATTTGAATGAATAGGACATGTGAAACATTTGTGTGATGAACTAAGATCATACATCATTACGTCAGAAGGGATGGAATTAAGGTAGAATCAGAAACATTTACTACTGGTGTCTGAGCCGGTGTTACAGCTTCTTGGCTGTAATAGAGACAGACTCTAATTCTCAGAGTGATTTGTCCAATGTTCCTGTTCCAGAGAACATTTCATCTTCTGTTCCTGCTCCTGAAAAGAACAGTCCCTAGTGACTGTCTCTGTTGCTCAACCCAGCTCTAATTATTACATTACAAGGTCAAGTTGTATCTCAAGACCTTATCCCAAATACATGGCAACGTGTACATGATTGCTCTTGTTTGTATATATCTGTATAATTTGATTGTTCTTGTTTGTATATATCTGTATAATTTGATTGTTCTTGTTTGTATATATCTGTATAATTTGATTGTTCTTGTTTGTATATATCTGTATAATTTGATTGTTCTTGTTTGTATATATCTGTATAATTTGATTGTTCTTGTTTGTATATATCTGTATAATTTGATTGTTTTTGTTTGTATATATCTGTATAATTTGATTGTTCTTGTTTGTATATATCTGTATAATTTGATTGTTCTTGTTTGTATATATCTGTATAATTTGATTGTTCTTGTTTGTATATATCTGTATAATTTGATTGTTCTTGTTTGTATATATCTGTATAATTTGATTGTTCTTGTTTGTATATATCTGTATAAGTTGCATGCTTATCCAAATGTCGTTTTCACTGCAGGACAGAATAGTCAAAGAGGAAGGATGTAGATCAGGAGTGTGTGTTGTGTCATTAAGAACCATTCCAGTCCATGGGCACATGCATATAAGTACTGAGCACGTGCAAGCAAGAGTGCCATTTTTAATGAGCAGCCAGAGTGAAATCATGTATGCGTGCATCAGTCAGTCAGTTTGTTCAGTTTTAATCTTCTAGTCATCCATCCTGATGTGTTTGTGTGCACTAAACTACTTAAACAAATACCCAAGCCTCATCATCTTATAAGAATACACAAGACAAGCAACAGTCCCTCTCTGAAGTCAATACTTTTACCTCAAGCTGGTGGCCCTATTACCAAGCAGCAAAATAAAGTATATTTATCACAACTGCAAGTTTAAATAGGGAAAAACCCTTACTTCTCAAACTGACAGGTGCATCTCCAGCTTTTAGAAATGCCAAGGTGGCCATCTGCTTGATATGGACTTGAAACTCGGGGCAGATGCTGTATTGAGACAAAATACCTTTTGACTGTAGCTATCAGCTGAGTGTCTGCGAGAGACAGAACTAGTACAGTAGGTGAGGAGCTGAGGTAGCTCAAGCCATCTCAGGTGCCTGAGAAAAATATAGTGATGTGTGGAGTATCACTTATTGAAAGCAAATTTGGCTATTTTATTACAGCATTGCTCTTGTTTAGTTGTCAGGGTGAACTGGAGGTCGGTGAAAATAGGAGAGGCTAAATGAAGTACAGGCAGCAGGTAAGTGGATACTAATGCTATCCAGGTGCTTTCAGTCAGATATTGTTAGGCTGTGTACAGGAGTCCTAACTTCCGATGTGGTTTTTTTTTTTTTGATTGCTTGTTGGATGTGAGGATTGAATGTCATGGTGTCATCTACTATAACCCCCCCCCAAGTAATTTAGTATTGGAGACACTTCAATATTTGCGTTATTTGTAGAGGTGATTTGAAAGTTAGCTTTGCATTTGAAATGAGGCTTAGGAATGAAAAGGAGAGGGTTTTGTCTTTTTTGGATTTAGTATTACCTCTGATTTTGCTAGCCAGCTTTCTATGGAGGAAAATGAATCTTGTGTTACCTATTGGAGGAGAATGGAAATTTATGCAGTGCAGATAAGACTTGCATCACTGGCGTGCTGCACTAATTTGGCATGTTTCGAGGCAGTATGTAAATTACTTATAAATAAATTAAAAAGAGTGGTTCCAGTGTGGAACTTTGGGGAACACAGGC
The DNA here is from genome assembly GCF_019279795.1 of Protopterus annectens. Taxonomy (NCBI): domain Eukaryota; kingdom Metazoa; phylum Chordata; order Ceratodontiformes; family Protopteridae; genus Protopterus; species Protopterus annectens. Next base: position 601,839,524 of record NC_056726.1, read on the forward strand.
AGAGACTGGTAAAAAGATCAAGATGCCATATTGCCATTTAACAGCTTGAGATCTGTCGGGCAGGTAGCTGAGGAACCAGTACAGACTGGAGTAGGACAGATCAAGACAGTCTAGCTAATGGAGCAGTTTATTATGAGAGACAGTGTCATAGGCTTTACATAGGTCCAAGAAGAGGGCAGATAAAATATTGCCTGTAGTGTGGCTATGATTGATACTGTTAGAGAACTCTGTTAGTAGGGTAATGGCACTTTGCTTTGGTCTAAACCCATGCTGAGTGGAGAAGATATTGGCACAAATCTAGTGTATATGTGTGTATGTATGTATTCACTTCAGAAGCTCGAAATACTGAAATATCGAATTTCAGTATCTCGAGCCCAAGAAGTCGAATCCTGAGAACAGCAAAAGTTCAGAAACGTGAAATTCAAAATCTTGAATACTGGAGGTTTTGAAATTCGCGCTTCTAAACTTTCGCTGTGGTTATGTATTCAGGTAAGTGTGTGTGTGTGTTAAGGGTTTTGAGTAGGGGCTGTGGTGTGTGTCAGTTTGTTTTCTTGCTGTGATGTGTGTGTGTGAGGAGAATGTAGCTTGTGTGGTGGTGTTTTGTGTGTGTTTGTATGTAGTGCAACCTTGGAGTGAGAATATTTATGTAGGGGTTGTGGAAGACGCAGCCCCCCCACATGCGGGGTGCAGGGGTGCTTGCCCACCTGCTTTCATGTAGTAGACAGGTTATGTGTGTGTGGGGGGAGAATGCTGTGTGTGCGTGTGTGTGTGTGTGTGTGTGTGTGTGTGTGTGTGTGTGTGTGTGTGTGTGTGTGTGTGTGTGTGTGCAGTAGTACCGTGAAATTCAAAATTTCCGTTGTGCGAGATTTTGAATTTTGCGGTTTTGAGTTTTCGTGGTTTTGTGGATTCGACGTCTTGGGCTTGAGATACTGAAATTCGATATTTCAGTATTTCGAGCTTCTGAATTCAATCTGTATGTATATAGATATGTGCGTTTATGTACATGTATCATACACATGCATACATATGTATACAAACACACACACATACACACATCTATAGACACACATATATTCTTTTTTCAGTATTCCATAGCTACAGCTTCACACATAACTTTGAAAACTGTAGTGACTGTGTGGGAATTTTTAGGGTTAGTATCAGGATTCTGGTAGGGCTAGATAGTCTGGCGAGCTTGGGCTCTGGAAGGAGAAAAAGAATAGAAAACAGCTGGCTCACCTGCTTAATGGGTGTGTGTTTGTGTGTAAAACTTTGCTGATGCAAGGTCACTGTCAGTGCAGCCCAGGAAGCCAGTGAGCCCAGGTACAACACTATGTATATAAGACAGAATTTAATGGGGATCAGTCATTATTAGCATCCATATAGGACCACATTCCTGCCTTTAAAGTATGATGCTTTGTATATCATGGAACTAAGGGGTTAGATCTGCCATGTCAATCATCGAACTAAGGGGTTAGATCTGCCATGTCAATCATTAATAAAACAATCTACACCACCACTTGGATTGCTTATGCTTATCCACCTCAGCCAGTAAGCAAAAGGATTGTTCTCCTTATGGGAGATGCAGCTCCACTAGGGTACATAGAAAACAAAAGATGTGGTATGGGTATCTTGTTGTTGATGGTAAAAGACCAGGCTAGGGGATGCTGAGTTCAAAAGGTATTGATGTGACAGTTATTATAACTGAGTTTCAATGGTGAAGACTAATTCCAAGAATTTCAGCTGGCTTAAGTTTATTTAGATCACATGTAGTAGGTACACCTGCATTACATTCCTCTGACATGACATGCAATACTGAACTATTCTTCAGCAGAGCTTCTGAAGGAAGCAACACACTTTTCACTTCTGTTGTCATACAGAAACATAAAACTTGACACAACACACTGGCACAATATTGCCTGCAAAGGCACATCTCTCTCTCTCTCTCTCTCTCTCTCTGACTGGTATTGGACAAGGATTATGATTTATTCAAAAACAGTTTCTTAATGTAGGTAGCATAATGGGGCAATGGCTAGCATTACATCTCACAGAGCTTAGGTTTCCAGTTCAGTTTTTAGCCAAGATGCATTCTATGCAGAGTCTTCCCGGTGTATGAGTGACTTTTACTGGATACTCCCATTTCATCCCACAACCCAAAGATATGTTGTAGTTAAATTAGAAATACTCTAAATTATTAACAGGTGTGCATAGTGTGTGTGTGTGTGTGTGTGTGTGTGTGTGTGTGTGTGTGTGTGTGTGTGTGTGTGTGTGTGTGTGTGTGTGTGTGTGTGTGTGTCCTTCAAAGAGCTGCCAGCCAATCCAGATTAGTTTCACTATCTTATGACCATTGAATGCTAAAACAAGCTCTGGCTTCAGTGACTCTGAATTATATCAAGTCAGTAATTGGACAACAAATGAATAAAAGAACTTGTTAAGGTTCTGCACCATGAGGATTAAAATCAAGAATGCCAATGCACTCGCTGTGTGCCATGATTGCAACTAAAATAGAGTGCTTGTTTAACAGTAATACCAAACCCACAGTCTGGTTCCATGGCACAGACTGCAACTCATACGACAAGGGTTTGGTCAGCAGCCCCAACACTTGAGGAGTCAAGCAAGGAGAGAGAGAAGTGAAGAGGCCTTGCCTGCCACCTGTCCCCATGAGAGGAATGGGTGCTAAGTACTTATTCAGCATACTAGGTGGTTATGATTTGTGTGGTGCAGACTGGAAAGCCATCGTCCATGCTTGAGGACAGGGGTTAGGGCTCCTAGATAGCAATGCCCATGTGGAACTGAATGTTGACCAGTGAGGTAAACCCACTGCATGCTCCCTTCTGTCATGCAAAGTGAGCATGTGCAGAGAATGTAAGGCCAATGGAAAAATGAAAATCTCCCCTTATAACATCCCATGAATGACGGCCTTTCTCAGCTGACCATTACACAGTAATAATGAATTAATGGGCTAGTTGGTTGGGAGGGGGCTGATAACTGGCAGGCTATGCAGGCAAAAAACTGCCAAAAAACAAACTTTCACACATAAGATTCACACTATGCTGGCTATACATCATATCTTCTAAACATTGTATCTTTGCAGTCTGCATTCATCTGCCAGATTTAGTTACTGAAGTCATTCATCTTTAATATTCAGTGTGCTTGTACCAGATAATGAAATGTAGTCTGATCCACATAACATTTGTGCAATTAAGTACGTCATTGGCTGTAACTGTATTTGTCAAATACTGCTGTACTTTTTCTAATGTTTATGTGGCTGTCAACATATATAAAACATTCTCCGAAGAACACACAATATTCTATTTTTCAGAAATACTTAACTGAAGGGCTTTTACCTGATATCGCTAACATTTTAGCTTCAATAAGAGCAGGTATCTGTGTCTCAATATCGCTGATTTTCTTCCTTATGGTGCTGCATAGTCGTTGACTTGTACAAACCTAGATGGAGGTAGACAGCTACAATAAATAATTAATTTGAATAAAAATGGGAGGCAATTTCATAAGTGGCTTGACATTCTCTTTGGTTGACAAATGTGACACAGCGGAATGCAGGTATGACAGAAGTGATGTGCGATATTTATGTACGACATCACAGAACCTGATGCCTCATCTTATTATCTATTCCATTAAGAAAAGAAATGGAGAACAATAAAGGTATTATATATGATCTGTTTCATTAGGCCAGACCATGTCACATTCCTTCAGCTAAACTGAAAATGACAGTTTTTAATAGCAATATGCAGTGTGGCAGTGATTCACAGTGCATTTTTATTTCAACCTTCTACACTTGGGTATGACAAACAGCTTGCAATATAGAAACAAGTGTGCAATGGTATTGTTATAAATGACTTTACAGCTAATACTGGCTGACCTCTTCCATGTCCAGTCTAATCCTTTTCCTTGACAGGTTGTTTGATGGCCTCTCATCTGTTATTCACCAGCACTTTGACACATTTATAAAATGTGGTCACTTTGAGTATTTATTAACACCTCACAGGAAACATTGCAATTAGTTATAATTCAGCTACATAATATGTATATTTTGTATATTTACTGTTCCAGTAAAGATTTAATCATTTATGAACATAGAATATTTCCATTAGGACTCCCTTTGAGTTTATCCGCTCAACAACTTAACCCCCCCCCCCTTAGCTTGATGTCATAATTTACATGTGTTACATCACAGTACAATACCTCGGAAATATCTGTTGGGAGGACTTTCAGCAGGAAGAAGGAATTAAGTTCACGCAAACTCATAACGAGCATGGATTTTGTTTTGATGCACATCTTGGGAAATACGTAACAAGTAACACAAATACAGCACTTAACTCATCACACAAGACAAACTACATCTACATCTACCTGTGACCTTTTGGTGAAGTTATTTTGATGGTGTCAGCTGTTCTTCAAAGTGTAGAAGCAGAGGAGAATGTACAATGCATTGTGCAAAGCAAATGTGTGCATACAGTAAAATTATGTGGTTAGGCTGGCTCCATTTGTCTCAATATTAGTTCCCCAGGCAAGTATATTTTTTAAGGTTGGTGAGGAAGCAACTGTTTTACTGGAGATGATTAAATATCCTGGGGTCTAATTCATGAGTATAGGTAAGGGCAGTATGAGACTGGCAAGTGGAGTGGGTCAGTGGCTGCAGTCCTCTGGGAGATGAACCTATATATGGTGGTGAAGTGGAAGCTGAGTTCTGGGATGAAGCTCTCAGTTTATAGGTTATTAAAATCGCCTCTGGTCACATGATGTGTTAGTATCCTAATGAATAAGCTCATGGGTACAAATGGTAGAATATGGAACTCATTAAAAATCCAACTACAAAAACAAGGCTATGAAAAAGCAACTCTTACATGGGAATTTACACTACTTCACACTCCCCCCCCCCCAGGAATATCCCATAGTCAAGTGGCCATACATATCACATTATTCCTATTAATGAATCTATATATAGCATTCAAATGGGGGGACAGACTGAATATCAGTTGGGCCAAATTCAAAAAGATGGCAATCAAACACATGCTAGCTCATAAACAGGTAACTGATGTGAAAAATAACAGTGTTAAGAAACTAAAAACATGGGAACAGATTTTTAACATACTGCTAGCTTAATCCACCCACATTATCATAAAGACACAGGCACTTTATCATACATACGGATATGTTGTTGTGTCTTTCGGCTTATCCCGGTTAGGGGTCACCACAGCGGAACTCCGCTAATGTTTGGTAGTGGAATTTTACGTGCCGAGTTACCAGCCCTGACGCACAACCTTCAACGAAGGCACGCCCATTCACGCATGCCTCCACACAGAAGACGCTCTAGCTGAGAATTGAATGGGACAACGTCTTGCTGTGAGGCGACAACACTACCGCAGCACCACTACCACGAATATGTAATGACAAGATTTCAACACAACAGGGTAAGCTAGCTAATTGAATGTAATATAATATTTTATGGCACTTACGTACAGCTGTAAATGTGATTGTTTCATGTTGGTGTATAGGTACTGTTCACCAATAATTCTTTACTCAGTAAATTAGTACATTGCTGTTGTTGATCTGTCTGTTTTTCTGTACGTTGGAAAAATCAAAATAAAAAGTTTTTGGAAAAAAAGAAATACGATTCCTTTACCAATTTGCTGGGCTTGCTCTTCATAAATGGGTGGTAAATTTAATGATGCAGGACAGCCTTGGAATAGAGTCACTCCTCCAGATTAGAAGATGCCAACAACGCTTCTCAGGCATCTTTAATTTAATTTATTTATTTATTTGCACTAGTTTGCAAGGACGGTCAGACCAGGCCATGCAAGACCCCTTTTCAGCAGAGGCCTGAGGAGTAATAAAAACACACAATGACATTGCCGAAAACAGTAATAATTATACACTGCATTCAGAAAAAGGTTTTATAATCATAATACATATTCAGGTTATTAGGAAATATCATATGTATAGCATATACAATGTTTTTAGAGTTACAGAGAGATGCAGACCAGCTGAGAGATGCCAATGCAGTATAGACGTAGTTAGGTATAGAGATCAGCTTACAGTAATGCATTAAGTGTAGACTTTGGTGATACAAAGGTAGAACAGCTACAAGGAAGAGCTGCAGAAAGGATGGAGGGTGAGTGTAAGATAAGAGGTGAAGGCATACAAGGGAATGTACATGATGTAGTGGAGGAGAGTGTATAATAGGGCAGAAGAAGAGAAAGATGAAATGTAATATGTGAGAAAGTTGTGGGGGGGTGAGAAGATGAAGGTGTGAGAGATGATATTGAAATTGGAGAGAAGGGTTTCACTTTGTTTGGGTGTTAGAAGATGTCTATGTAAGGGAGGAAGTATAGCTAAGGAGTATGAGGTGAAAGCAGAGGAGTATTGGGAGGGGCATTTAGAGTAATAAAACAGTAAAATTGTAATTACTGTATGAAGGAGAGATTTTTATACAAAATGCACAAATAACTAAATGTACACCAGTCAGTAGTGCATTATTGTCTGAAACTGCAAGACATTTTACACAAATATGTACAAGTAAGTAAATGCTTATTAATCAGCAAGAGTATTTAGGGGTGAGTGTCAACAGAGTATTTAGGGGTGCGTACATGCAAGACTGATGCACTGACTTTTGGGAGTGCAGATGAGAGAGGAGAGGGAGACAGAAAAGAGGTCAATGAATTGGCAAGGTATTGTGGGACAGGTACAGAGCCAGGAATTTGGGAGATTACTTCAGAAGTTGCTCTTGAAAGCAATGAGGCTTTCAACCTGTCTTGGTGCAGAAGGACTATGGTTTCAGTATCTAGTAAGTGAGGAAGAATATAGAGCATTCCCACTGGCAATGTGAGCCTTATGTTGGAGCACCAAGTGTTTTTGTATTGGGATTGTAGACTCTAGAGAGGGAGTACCACTTGAATATGGATGCCAGCAATGGACAATTGTCCTGGCACCTTTGAACTGAGTGTATTTTAGATAGTTAGGTAACTCCATCCAATTGATTCTCTTAAGGGTAGTACAGTGGTGGGTTCTACTGGGAAGTGCAGCGCCAAGCGTTGAAATTTAATTGCAGCACTCTTTGAGCCTGTGCACTTGGGTGGATATTGGTGAATATGAGTACTACATATAATAAGTTTGATGACAGGATGAGGCTATGGATTTGCATCATTTACTGATTAAGTATCATCTGACTTTGTATAGTGCTCCTAGTTTTTGATGGGTTTTTGTTGTAACATTATGTGCAGATCAAATATTAGGCTGTAATCTTTAATCACCTCCAAAATATTTTGTGTTGGGAACTAGGGTAATGCTTTTTGAAGATAGCATTGTTAGATTAGTTGATGTTGGGGGTATTGTTTTTGGAAGGAAAAGCATTATTTTTTTTTTTGGATGGAGCAAGAATTCACGATCCTATAACCACTGATAAACAGTCATGAGTGTGTGAATGAAGCTCAGTCAGGAAGTCAGTTGAGCACATTACTGTAAGGGCATCTACATAATGGATCAGTGTAGCTGGCCCGTTTAAAGTCTGTAGCTTGTTGATGAAAACACTGAAGAGTAAAGGACCATGTATTGACGGGGGACAAAGGTAAGAAGAAGAAAAAACATTTGACGACCTGAGTGTGATTTGAAGGACAGATTTCAAGTTGTGATACTGTTTGGTTAGATGGAGATTAAGGTGAGCTAGGGCTTGTATCAGTTTATAGTGGGATACTGTGTCAAATGACTTTGCCATATCTAGGAAAGTTTCTGAGACTCACTTACATTATCATGGTGGTAGTTTATGGTTTCCAGAAAAGCCATTAAGGCTGCTGTTCTGCAGTGGGGTCAGAAGCCATGCTGGTCCAAAGTGAGGAGGTCCCAAAGCAGACATAAGAGAGATTATATCTCTAAGCTGACATGCAGTGTTTGGAGATCCTTCAGGATAAGCTGAAATATGTATCCAGGGAAATAGAAGGTTGATCCATTTTGCACAATCTGTTGTCTCTGTGACTCCCGTTAAAAAAGGCTGAAGTAAAGTGAAGCTGCTCTTTAAAGTCATCCATCTAATTCAATTACATTAAAATAATTTATTTAATTTACCAATAGTATTGTTAATATAAGCTCTTCTTAAAGTCATTCCATCATTTAATTTAATTACAGTAAAGCATACATTTAATTTTCAAATTATATGGTTTACATAAGTGTTTCTCTGTACATTAGAACATGACCATCGAAGCCTGTTCCATCCATCTAATTTAATTTTAGCAAAAACTGCATTTAACTTACAGATAATATGCTTTGCATAACTTTTTGTCTGGGCATTGGGACTTGATTAACTGCACCCATTCCATTAAGAAAGTTCAAAAAGGTAAATGGGGGCAAGCCTCTTGTGCCCACTAAACAAATAAACTTCTCCTAAGATTGCACCTCATAGTAAGTCTAAAATGTCTATAATCAAATCTGCTCAGCAGTATGGGTATAACAGTTCAGTTTTTTGTACAACACAGAAATACAACAGAAACAATTTCCAAAACATGTCAAGTCACACATTTTCCCAGTGTCTACAATGGCCATTTTCAAAGTGCTGTTGGAAAGCCAATATTTATCAATAACTCAGGCGCATCCATTACTGTGCTAGACATACACTGAGGAATGCACAACTTTCAGAAAAAAAAGTGAGTCAGGATATGGAGAAGCCATTCTAATGTTTCAGCCACTACTAATAAAAATGTTATATGATCCTGCACAGAATGGACTATATAAACTAAAATTATATCCCTCCCAATAAAACAAATAACTGACTACATTTTTGAAACTTCTTTCAGGACTCATCTAAAGAACTCTTTCTGAAGAATGTCAGGGTTCATTTTTGGTAAAGTCTAGTCCCTGTCCACAAATGTACATTACTTATTACTTTTAATATGTACTTACTTTGGCAGTAGATTCTTTAATGGCCATACTGAGAGAATATTGCTTTTCTTGAAGGCTGAAAAAGACAAAAGAACAATGACTTGCATTTTTGTTGTGGTCTGCTAAACATTTTTTAAATAAATATAAAAAGATTTCTGTATACAAAGGTCTACATCAGAGCACACTGAAAGGTCTTACACAGGTCAGCCATGTGTTATTCACTCTTAGAGAATGGACGACCTGTAGACTGCACCTGACTGGAGAATGAAAGTTCTCCAGCAGGGTATTAATCTACAGCTCGCCCATCTATCTTAATCTACTGATAATCCGAATTGAAAAATGAGTCCACTGCTTCATGGCGGCATATCAAGTTGCCGTGAATGTTGGAGTGAAAAAAACTAATGGCCACCATAATTTTGCACTCACTTTTGCTATTTAGTGAGTGTAAAAGAAAAAAGAATATGTGTGTGTATGTGTTGACGTCTGTGTGTGAGAGAGTTTGATCAAGCTATTATTTTACCCTCAATAAGTAGCGCTTTCGCTGCTTAGCTAGTATAAAAAAAATAAATGAAACAGAAAAAAAGTATGTGCGTGTGTGTGTGTGTGTGTGTGTGTATGCGTGTTTGTGTGTGTGTGCTTGTTTCCGTCTGTGTGTGTGAGTGAATGCATGCATAAAAGCATAAAAGCAGAAAAAGCAGAAAAAACTGTGTGTATGTGTGTGTGTGTGAGACAGAGAGAAAGAAACATAGTGAAGAGTGAGAGTGATCAAGCAATCCTTGGCAGCAGCAGCATGAGTTAAGAGGTTTGCGTACCTCTTGACATCTTAGCTCAAAATAACTGGATAAGCCTAAAATAAATGGGGGACAAAGGCTCAAAATAGGAATACATTTTGAATGCTGCTGTTACACATTGTTACTTGAATATGCATTTTCTGAGGGAGAAATGTGTGTGTGTGTGTGTGTGTGTGTGTGTGTGTGTGTGTGTGTGTGTGTGTGTGTGTGTGTGAATAAGCGAGTGAGATCACACTACACTGGGCAAAAGGGCAAAGTTCACCCTGGTGGCCAAGTGGTTCATTTCCCTATGAAAAAGTGTGATGATTCGTAGCTTCAGTGATTAGAGGTTTAGGTGAAGTCATCTCGGCGATGAGAGAGTCGGGGTAGTGTAATTTCAGTTATACAAGGTTGACCCATATAGTCACACTATATTTAATATAAACACAAATACTTCACAACTGTCCACATTTTCGCAGAATGTCCAAATTTTTGAGTCATATGTTTGGCCTGTTCTTCATAAAATTTGTGGTTTTCTGGATTTTTGTGTCAAGTCAGTGAATTCACTAAATAATGATAGGCATTTGAGTTTCAGACTTCATATTCTTCAGAAATTGCATGCTAACACAAGACCTTTTATTCTGGCAACATTCTAAGTTTGTAAGAGCAATATTTAAAATTGTCCCTATATTTAGGGCTTTGTCGCCCATTATTTTCGGCTTTCTCCAGATCTTTTGTGCTGAGAGGTTAAGATGTATGCATACACATTACAGACAAATCCATACATTTGCTTTTGGTAAAGGAATACTGGTTCTTCACTTCCTGCTGGATCAAAAGCCTTAATCTAAATAATATCCTCCAATGCAAAGTTGCTTAGATTACTAGAAAGTTCCAAGTCATGAAGGAAATATAGTTTATGACAGAAGTATCAGTCTAAGACATTTAAGCTCTGTTAATGAATATAGCTGAAGCACTTTCAATTTTCAAAGCTCTGTTGCACTTTTACTGAAAAAAGAAATACAAATTTTGTAGTTTTCATATTCACATATCTGCTGCATCTTTAATGGAAAAAAACTTTTTTATTTTTTCACATTTCTCATCTTTGGTTCATGGCTTTTCACAAGTTCTAATCAGCATGTCACAGATATCCCAGCATATCACTCTAGCCTCCTTCTCCACAATGTAGACATCAAAATAACTCAGTTGTCATTTTGGACTTGTGTGCCCTTGACTGCTACATATGTCACTGACTGACTGACTAGACATTGGAATAGTTCTCTAGTCTCCCTAAATCAGATGAGTAAGACACTGCTTCAAAGACCATTAACACTATGCTACAGCTGTACTGGGCTTTACAAAAGCCAGCTGTATGTTTGTATTGTGAATGCAAAGGTTAGTCCTGTGGCCTCTTAATCCTGCTTATGCAGGGCTGCCTGACTCAGGCTGTCTACATTTCATGATAAAGTATACCAAATTTTTGAAGAATATGTGAATCTCCGGCTGGCTCCCCGATACACTACTATATCCAGATTGTTTTTTTTTTTTTTTTTTTTTTTTGCTGGCAATATCTTTACAATTATTTTTACACATCTTGTTGACTGGCTAGGTGTTTCCCTCAAGTTTTATCTATGTGTTGGAGATGTGACCAGGGAGTCATGGGTGATATGTGACACATCTTTTGTGATTGCCAGAGCTAATCTTAGTTCATGGCAACACCAAGTTGTTTTTCCTGGAGGTAGTGAAGGGGTACTATGCTTAGGTCAAGTTGGCAAGTCTGCTTTGAATATGGTTATGTTACTGGCCAAAAATGTATAAAAATAAAGTGGAAATTTCCGACTTCTCTGGTCATGGGGGTTCTGAGGGGTTTGTTGGTGGATTTGAAACAACTGGAGAATGCTGGCTCTAATCCAAATCTACAGATATAACACTGGCTAAATGGAGAGTATCAGAAGACTAGCTTACTGGCTCTTAAGGGCATAACTAGGGATATTTTAGCTTGGACTTGATCACATAGCTTGGAAATGTTCATCGTAAATATTTTTGCATGTTTTATAGTTTGTTATTTCCTGAATTATTATGGATCGAGATGTCTGTTTTACATCTTTGCATCCCACTTTGTCCGATCAACAGTTAATACAACAGAAGTGTATCTGCTTAAAAAAAGTATGCAAAGCTATTTTGGATGTCACTATCATGAATGATATTCTTTTTTGGGGTCCCCACCAAGGAAATTACTGAATCTCTCCTTAAGATGAACAGGGAAATACACAACCCTTAATCTTCCTCTACCAAGTCTGGCAACCCTATATGAGGAAGAACCCTTCCAAATATCAGTGTTTGCAAATGTTATGGGATTTTTTTTCTCCTAGGGTAGCACTGAGTTCCTCCAAGAGGATTTTTGTTAAGACAAGTACTGCAGCACACCTGACTACTTTTGCTATACATCAGTATATGACTAGTTATCTGGGCTCACCCAGCCTGATCAGTCATTATCTAAGACAAGTAGGCCAGGGGCATTACACAACAAGGGCACATCTTAGAGCTGTTCAAAAACTCCCAGCTCATTCTCTATTGTCAGACTAGATGCTAACTCATTTTCAGCACCACCCAGGCAAATGAGGGTTCACCATGGGCCCACTATAAGAACTTGAACCATAACCCACCAACAGTAAACTTGATGGGCTAAACTGATAGAAGCACACACCTGACAAAAATATTTTTGCAGAGTGGTAGACCCTCAGCCCCCACTTACTTGCTAACTCCATGGTTGGATAACTGAGGAGGAAAGGGACTATTTAGTAAGGGAGAAAACAACATGCACAACTGCTTTACTGCATTAGAACCAGTAAATGTAAAAATATTCTAGGACTTGCTATTCTGGGGAGTTAGGATTGGGGAGATAGCATTCATGAAGTTATCATTCACTGAATTTCAGTTCTCCATGTTTACAGAGATTCTTCCACGGATGAATGCTGGCAATGGTTTTAATAACAGTTTTTCCTCATGCCCAGGAGGTTAGGGATCATTCAGATTATGGATTTGAGCAACTTCCATCTTTGCATCAAATATGGGACATTTAACATGATCATCCTGTAAGCATTGAGCCTGCTGTTGCCACAGTGCTCTTCAGGGATGTCAACAGACATGAAAGGTAACTAACTGAATATCATAATTTGGGATCCTAACAAGGAGTTTCATTACTTTGCAATCAGTGAATAGCATCTGTAAAGCAAAATGATGCATTCTGGACCTTCTCAGCCTCACACCATTCAACAAAGGTTTAACCATATTGGCAGAGATATCACAGTACAACAATCTCTTGGTTTCCTTACCTAGATGATTGGTTGCTGGACTTCCCCCTCAAAACAGTCTTAGGGATCAAGTGGAGCAAGGACTTTACCATGACTACAGTCTTTATGGGTCACTATCTCTGAGGTTGCCCTCCGTATGTCTGTGCGGCACATTCCTTCACAAGGATGACTTTGGATCACATCCACAACATTATACTATTCTCCAAGTGCAGGATACAGGAGCTTAGGTCCACAATTTCATAAATGCAGTGGTCTAGGTGCCAGACCTGCAATGTTATGGCCTTCTAGCAGCTAGATTGCCATTATCTAGTTGTGATACAGTCACCTCAATAGAAAACAAATGAATACATGTTCCCATCACAAAAAAAAAAAAAGAAAAGAAAATTCACCTATCATAAAACTCAGCCAAAAAGTGTTTTTATGAGGGAAGGGCATAATCTGCTACACTCCCCAAAAAAAAAGGGGCTTCACCTCACACTCCCTTACGCTAACTCTGCAGGCACACAACCACCATGAAAGGGCAAACAGCCTAAAATACAAAACACATTCGCACGTGCTAGTTGAGCAAAGCAGTAACTGACCAAAAATGAAGGTGACTATTACAGCTGACATATGGAACTGTAGCAATATGTGTGTGTGTGTGTGTGTGTGTGTGTGTGTGTGTGTGTGTGTGTGTGTGTGTGTGTGTGTGTGTGTGTGTATCTATATATAGATAGACAGATATAGAAAGAGGGAGAGAGAGAGAGAGGGAGAGATGTATGTAACTTCTAACTCTTTTTTCCCTTAAATCTGTATCAACTAACTATATAAAATCCTTACTCTACAAACTCAAACCTTGCTCCCCCACATATGATAATCTATCTTCCTATTTCCTACAGATTGCTGCTGAACCCCTAACCTATCCAGTTTCCATTCTGATTAACTGCTCTATCTCTGAATCGTATGTCCCAGCAATATGGAAAAAAATCTTTACATTACCCATTCACAAAGGTGGTAATTCCTTTGATATATCAAACTTCAGACCAATTGCTACACTCTCTCCCCCCTCTAAAATTCTAGAGAAATGCATTCACAAGCAGATAATGCAGTACCTTCTACAAGAAAACCTTCTCACACACACTCAACATGGATTCTGTCCCAAACATAGTACCACAACTGCACTAATATCCTTCATCAATACTGTATCTCTAGCCCGTGACAACAATAAACTTGTCTCGTGCCTGTTCCTGGACCTCTCCAAAGCCTTTGACATGGTCTCCCATCCTCTCCTCTTGGACAAACTCTCCTAATTAAAATTCTCTCCTCATACTATTTCCTGGTTCTCTAGCTATCTCTATAACCGCCAGCAGGCTGCTAAATGGCAATCTACGCTACCCCCCGCCATGTGCCAATGGGAGTCCCCCAGGGATCCATACTTGGGCCACTGCTCTTTAATATTTTCACTAATCTACTTTACACCTCTTGTCCCCATTCAACACTTGTACAATATGCAGATGACTCTACTGTCATCACCATTGCAGATAATCCATCAGACCTTCACTCTACTACCCAGGCATCCACCATAGAGACATGGCTTTGTGATAACAAATTAATTCTCAGTCCTAAGAAAACCAAGCTCCTACTCTTCCTCCCCAAGAACCTCACCAGTCTCAAAACCACATTTATCATCCTATCAAGCAATAACACTATCATTACTGCTGAACCTAGCACTAAACTGCTGGAAGTCATAATAGATGATCAGCTTAAATTTGATCTCCATGTGACTAATTCTATTAAAAAATCTCACCTTTAACTTGGACTCCTTTAGCGCAATAAGAGATATTTAACTAACACAGCCAGAATAACTCTCTCCCATGCATTTCTTCTTCCCACCCTTCTATACAGCTGTCACTTATTCACAAATGTTAACACCACACTCATTACAAAACTTTAAACTACCTATAATTGTTTGTGTCTTTCGGCTTTTCCCGGTTAGGGGTCGCCACAGCTGAACTCCGGGTCCGCTAATGATTGGCAGTTGATTTTTACGTACCGGCTTGCCAGGCCTGACGCACAACCTTCAACGAAGGTACGCCCATTCACGCATGTCTCCACGCAGAAGACGCTCTAGCTGAGAATCAAACCGGACAGCGTCTTACTGTGAGGCGACAATGCTACCGCAGCACCACCACCGCGGGTGAAACTACCTATAATAAGGTGGCTATATTCGCAGAAAACCAGACCTACAAGTCCCACCATTGCTTATCCCTTAAGCAACTGGACTGGCTCAAATTCCCCCATCTGCTCCTACTACATCAAATACAAATTATCCACTCCATCCTCTATCTGCCCTCTTTCTGCCCTAGCCTTTTATCTATTATATCTAAATATTCCCCGACCAGGACACTACGCAGCTCAGACCAAGAGTTGCTACAGATTTATAAACCCAAAACCAAAACAGGATGTTTACTCTATGATTATAACCCTCCTGCATCTTGAAACCAACTACCCCAAGAAATTAGGTCCCTTGACCATACCAAACATTTCACGCTAGCCACTCAAAGATACCTAACAAATAAATGTTCCTGCTACTGTAGTCATCCCCCCTGAAACTACCCTACCCCAGCTTCGAATACCCCTCCCTACACCAGTCCTCACTTTTTTTATTCATTGTTCTCCCACTATCTCCTTCCCTTCTATTCTTTTCAGTTATACCCTCCCTCAATTTCCTCTCCTCCCCTATCTGTCATAACAAACTTTAACCTCTCTGCCTCACTGGGTTTTAACCACTTTATATACATGGTGTATATAACCTAACAAGAATTATGAAGGCATTATTCACTATTCCTTCTATATGACATTGTAACCTAATGTAATTTTCAGATGATTATAAATGATATTTTGTTAACTGTTTGTTGTTAAATGTTTAAACTCCCTGAGGAGCTTTTCTCCCTGGGTCTCCACTGAAAATGAGCCAGAAGCTCAGTTGGACTAACCCGGTTAAATAAATAAATAAAATAAATGTAACCTAGTAGCTAGAATGTTTATTTAGAGGGTGTGCAAGCTCCTTACTCTTTATGTAGGAATGCTCACATATGTGTCTAAGGGGAGAAAGTAGTGCACTGTGGGCAGAAGCTCACACAATTTCAAAGAGGACTGATCTGTGAAATACTTATTACTGTATCTTACATACAATATTAATGGTTAGAGGCAGTTTTACAACGGTCTGTATCTGTTTCACCAAATGAATATCAAACTGCATCCCCCTATAACATGAAGGTATTAAAATCCATTCTAATTCACCTCTTCATTCTTATATATCTATCAGAATGTGCAATTTTTAAAAATGGTCACAAATGAATGCTCCATAAAGCCTTCCTGCTTATGTCATTTGCCTTTAATTAGATCAGAATATCAAAATATGCTCCATTTAAGCTAATATCTTCAGATCTACCCATGTGTGCTTTTCAAAAATAATTTTGAGAATGGACATTATCAATGTTTTTTTAATTTTCTGTACTAGTTATTAAACAGCATTCCTCACCCG
Source organism: Protopterus annectens (assembly GCF_019279795.1). NCBI lineage: Eukaryota > Metazoa > Chordata > Ceratodontiformes > Protopteridae > Protopterus > Protopterus annectens. Next base: position 601,856,020 of record NC_056726.1, read on the forward strand.
TAGTGCTACTATACAGAAAGATTTCCTGCTGACTACACATGAGCTGAAAGAGCAAATGGTTAAGTGCAAATAATGTGCTTGTCTCCAATCAGCAGGTGCTTTAAATTTGCAAACAGCCTGGAAAGGTTAGTGTGCATCAGTATAGGCTTCGAAGAACATCAATACATAATGAATTTGCACTTTAAATAATGATACACTAAGTACATCACAGAAGAAGCCCCACTTAATTACTACACATGCTAACATAATAACATTTGAGTCATTAAACGCTATCTGCTTTCATGTACCACTTAGCAGCTACTGACTGCAAAAAAAATATTTACGACCCTTGCAGAAAAAAAGTAGCAGTAACAAAACCATCTTAAGTAATCCCAATTTAATAAAACTAGAAAATCCATAGTAACACTCCTTAGTTACTGTATGTATATACCTGTAGCTATATTTATACAAATCTGTCTGATACCCACCTATACATATCACACACATACACACAAGCACACACACATACAAACCATATATTTACTATAATACACATGTATGATTACGCCATTATTACTCAATTTGTCACTACATCAACTATCTAATGATTCAGCCCCCATACATCAAATCTCATTCTAACAAAACACCACAGAGGGCTTTAACATGGGTTCAGTTGGAGGGAGGGGGCAATTCTTATCCTCTGTAAAAAAAAAACCTGATTGAAATAAACAAGCACTGGACATTTCAATAATGTGCTCTTATACCCAAATACATACATACATACATACATACATACATACACGTATATACACACACACACACACACACACACACACACACACACACACACACACACACACACGTGTCTGTATATGTATATGCATACAGATATATATATATATATATATATATGTACATATATATATATATATATATATATATATATATATATATATCCATTCATCCTTAACCCCTTTTCCCATTTTACACATGGGGTCAGGGTGTCACTTCAACAGTGACAATCATCTAAAGCCAAGATTAACACTGCCAGGTGGCTAGCCCTGCAACTGTAGTTCACTCACTCACACCTGTTGCATGTCGTTGGAATGTGGGAGGAAATTGGAGCAGCCACATATGTGTGTCTGTGTATGTATATAGATATACACACACACACACACACACACATACACATATATATATATATATATATATATATATATATATAATACAAACAAATGTGTACAAATACTTACATTTGCTCACACACACACACACACACACACACACACACACACACACACACACACACACACACACACACACACACACACACACACACACACACATTTGGCGCTGCTCTTTTTCTCTAAAAAATCTCTTATTTTTATATTATTTTCTACCGTCTCAAAATTCAAAACTAAACTGGATTTATACGTTTTTTTATGCATGCAACCCCTTAATAATGAGTGATGCAAGCAAATGTGCATATTGGTATGTAGCACTGAGATTTTTTGAAAGTAATATCTGTCTTCTGAGTTTCAGTTCAAAGTACTGAGAACTGGTATCATTATAGTATCACACTTCAGTTATAAATACTGGAAATTCCTAAAGTCTGTTCACAACATTTAATGCAGGCTCAGAGCTTTGCCAGTTTTCAACAACTTTTACATAAATTTTTATACTGGATGTATCTGTTTACCCAGTAGCTCTCTTATTTCCATAACTACAGGACTATGCGTTAACGCTATTTCATTCATAATATTTGCACTTGAGTGTAACTTCTGATACATACACTTCTGAGAAGTGATTACATTAACCTGCTCAACCTAACTTTGATAATTTTTGGTTTGCTTAAGCTGTATTTGCTGGAGATGTTGTCTACTCATTACTGTATGGTTCACTTCTTAGCTGTAACAAACAGTGAAGGTAAAGGCTCAATACATGGCTAAGTAATATATTTCAAGATTGACTGGTAGCAGAGAAAAAGTAATCATTATTTGTATACTTTGATAATGATCATGTTTTATCTGAGTTAAGTATGGTTAAAGCAAGACTTTATAATGGGAATTGAGAAGCCTTCCACCACAATAACACTTTTCTTCAGTGTTTACATGTTTCCACAAATTCCTGATCTCCTCAAGTACATCTTTATAGAGCTTGCGTGTACTTGAGTGACACGTTTTATGCCACAATATATGAGTTATTGTGTTTAGGCTGCATACATTTTGAGGTAACATAGTAGATAACATTTCCAAAGACAATATGTTATAACTTACACCCTCACATTTTCTCTCACAGAATCATCTGCAAAGTAGTCATTTGGATTGGTATTGGGTACCATTTCTTCTAAACATGGAATCATGTCCACTTAGAGGTATACACTTGCAAAGTTGATGGCTTCCTAACACACTAAGGCACTTAGTAAACCCCACCAGAAAGCCTGGCAGAATAACAGGAAAAATGTATCAGCAGTCAGGCTCTGATGTGAAGTTGATTACCACTCCAGTCATAAAGGACATCCTTGGCCAGGGTTTGAACCTATGCACTTCTCAGACAATACGGGACAATGATAATGCATTTCAGCCTTTCTTCCCTGAGCTCCTCTAAAATGAGTATGGAATCCACTGGAACTGGTCAAAAGTCCAATGGAGCTTCCTTCTTCGAAAGTATAACAGAAACTTTTTTTGCTAGGGGACAGAAGATGCATCTTTCATTACCCCCCTTTGCCCTGATCTAGTGAGAAGAAGAGGAGAACGACTATGTTCTCCCAGATGGTAAACAGGAAGATCTAAAGAATGTCTCACTTCCAGAAGACCAATATGAGAGCCAGCCTTTGAATTTAGAGAGCCAGAACAGAATCAGAGGGCAAGCTCATAAATCTCCCAAGCACTGAGCATGAATGAGAATGAAGCCACTGTCTATGTCTTTGTTCTAAGTAAGTATTGCTTCCTTGCAGAGAGAGTATGATCTTCTTCTTCTTTGCAGGGTTAGATACCATATGATGGACTAGTTGTCACATGTCTGACTGTGTGAGGAGAGGCTCTGAAAATAGTTGTTAGTCCAAGGCATTAACGGCTGGCAGCACTGTTCCAAGCTATAACTAATGAACGTTTACCACCCTTTCAAGGGAGGAATGATTTCACTGTATAGTGTACATGTCTATGTGGGTGCCCCAACTTGCATAAAAAGCCTCCATCTAAACAACCTGAGATAGGCTTGGCTGCAGAAACAGAAAATCTGCCATAAGCCTGGTAGGGATTATCTGTCATGTTACAGTCCACTTAAAGAGGTTAACACCAACATTACGTCTGTGCACCATGGTAGCTCTAAATTCAATGGCACTATATAGTCCTCTGAAACACTCACATCCTCAGGTGTCCCAATGGCATCATAAAGATAATGGTTGCCATCAAGTCTGGGAGGCAAGCACTGTCCAAAACTGAACTCTGCAAAATGAGGTCACCCAGTGACATCATGAGGTTTCCTTAGAAACAGGAACAGCAGTCACTGGAGACTTTCCAGCTGTGACAGAGTGAAGGAATTTCTCAAACCTAGGATTAAGCAATATTTCTCCAGTTTATCTTGATGACTACAATCTGTAGCTATAGTAATGCCCACAAGATGTCTGTCTCTAGAAAGTCCCTGAACAGGACCACCAGCAGCCAGTTCTCCAGGTAAGGGAATAGCTTTCTGTCTTAAGGCTTTAACCACCACTTCCAACACATTGGGGAAGATTCTAAGTACTGAAAAAAGCCTAAATGCTAAGAGTAATCTCTTGTAAGCACCCCAAAGGCTGGTGCACAAAAAGATATCTATCATGTCCAGAAACAGGTTTCAGATGGCTTGCAGGAACAAGGGCATAATAACCTGGAGGATGACCATCCAGACCTGACACATGATGTGGTAGTTGAAGTCAATGAGGTCAAGAATAAAATTGAACTTTTTTGTCTCTAATTAGATCAGGAAAAGCCAGAAGGGAACCTCCTGCCCTCTTCCAACACTGGGATAGCACATTTTAATAGTAGAATCTGGACTTGTCCCGAGAGCTTCACTGGCAAGGAGTGATCCACTAGCAGGGTCCTTTCTGTAGATGGGACTTGGAGCACACATCCAAAGGTGACCATATCTAAAATCAAGTCATCTCACAAAAGTTTTCCAAACTGAGGCAAACCTGGAGAACTGCCTTACTTAAAACCAGTATCAAATCTCAATCAGAACAGCTACAAATATGCTGGAAAAGTCAAAAACCTGAGAAACTTCACTAGTAGTACAGAAAGAAAAAAAAAAGCATGCAATGCTTAAAGGCCTTCCACAAATATGAAAGAAATTTCTTCTTCTTTTTCCTCTGACCAAGTTTATCACAGGAAAAGATGAAGTGGCAGAAAACAGAGACCACAGAGATCTGCCAGAATGGTGAGGGACTATTTCCTCATAAGGAGGTTATCAACTAAGTCCCAGATGCTTGCCAAAGATCAGAGTCTCCAAAATAGCCATCCAGAATCTTATTCTGCAGACATTTTTTAAGGGAAGCTAATCTCAGCTATACCATATTGTGCAGGCATAGACCTAAGACAAGGTGTCAAAATAGCCAATATTACATCAGAATATGTAGTATCCCATTTTGGAAGCCATTGGCAGAGGTCTGATGGACATCTTCCTTGAGTTCACACTCCAGGAAATTTTCTAGTTTATCCAATGTCTTCTTAGCCAGATAAACCTAAATTTGTGCCAATTAAAAAGAACAGCTGAGTAAATTTTCTTGCCATACATTACAAAGAAACAGACTCCTAGCCCAGCAGGAAGATGGTGGAATGTTCTGGATTTGGAGACCTATGTTTGACTGTAGAGATCACAAAGGAGTAAACCCTGGGATATACAGCCAAGTGATTTGCCCACTCTGGTAGTAGTGTGTAAACGACAACTGCATTTTGAGGGCTGATTGAGGAGAATCTAAATATCTCCAAACTTCATATATGTATCCTTGAATAACAAGTACCTAGGGAGGAAAGAACCAGGGTCCTCAGTTTCACTCACAATAAACTCCACTAAGTGTTTCTTAGAGAAATGTATAGTACAACAGACAATCTCAAACTGCTTCCAATCAGCATGAGATCATTTACAAAGGAACAGAAAACTGGAAGGGAATGTAAAAGGGGGAGCCACATTATCCCTGCCCATCTCAGGGGCAGTGGCTCCCAGATTCTTCTAATCCTCAAAATACTGTAAAGACAAGGGAGGACAAAGAACCATTGTCCAATGAAATGACCTTGTGGAAGGATAAACAGGTGATGAACTAGATCCAGGTGTCAAAGGATCAGTTAAGAGCACCAGATGTTGCACTAGTCAAAACCCTTGTGGTGTGAGAAAGGCCTGTGCCTGGGCTAGAGCATACATCAGATCTAACTTCCAAGCAGTTCAATGATTCACAGGATCATAAAAAGGACACCAGATTCTGTACTAGTCAATGTAAAGTTGAAGCATGTTGAAAATGCCAAAAAGTAGACAGACATATCAAAAGATCCTTAAGCACCTACCCTCCACTACAGAAACTCTGACAGCTCAATAAGAAGCAATAAATAAAATTAAAGTCAGTACTCAGAGTTCAAATTTAAAACTGACAAGAGTTTGACCTAGGCAGCCAGCTGCCATCACATAGAACTAGCTAGAAAAGAACATCAAATTACAAGAAAATAGGTGATTTGGTGATCTCCCAAAATTTCCTATAGGTGTATGTGCACTGTATGTGAATGTCTCTGTGTGCCCTGTAGTAGACTGGCATTCTATTTAAGACTGCTTTTTCCACACTACACTTGCTGTTTAGCAGTTCTTAGAAAGATAGACTTTGGCATTCCCCATTACCCTGAAAAGATTAAAGTTGATCTAGGTAAATTAATGTCTCCATATGTATATAATTATGCATATCTAGAAGTATATGTATGTGTATATAAGGGTCCGAATGGAGAGATGATAAATCAGCAAGTAAAGTAGTATTGCTGGAACTATCTTCAAGTCTTGGTGAGTACCTTGATGAGGTGGAGCCTGTTTTTCACAAAATCTCACCAAGATGGCGTAGTGGTGCAGTGGTAGCATTGTCGCCTCACAGCAAGAGGTTCTCCAGTTCGATTCTTGGCTGGAGTGCCTTCTTTGTGGAGTGTACATGTCCTCCCTGCATTTGTGTGTATTTCCTCTGGGTGCTCCGGTTTCCTCCCACATTACAAAGACATGCATCTGGAGCATATCTCCCCAGGCCTCCGCTTAAAATTGGCATATTTCCAAGTTGGACTTTCCCGGTTAACAAAGGTTAAATAAAAATAAATAAATAAATAAGATGGCACTGATATACAGACTGTATTTTACACAGCATATATCATGGACAGAAGTGGGTTAAAAAATAAAAAAGATAGCTGGGTGCACAATACCCAGGATAAAACAGTGCCCAATCCTGGTAGGTGGACTGGTGCCAGGACTGGAAAAAATGACAGTGTAAAATCCTCAAGATATGGAAACATTCTTACAATGGGTCTAGGCCAAGCCCAGGGGGAGGATGCCCCCCCCCCCATTGTAGAAGGAAGTAGTAGTCCACAAAAAATCACAAAAATTGATAGGCCAAAAAAGAGATATAAAGATAATACAGATGAAGATGAGAAAGAAATTATGTATTGTGATTACTGTGCAAGAAGCCCAGAATTTCCAGAGAGAAGATATACAAAAAGATTATAGGTTCATAGGTGGGTACTAGGCTATCTGCCCGAAGGCATTTATAAGCCTAGCCAGAATGTGTTGGCTTTCGCCACCCCCTTAGATTAGTTCCCTGTGCCTCTGTCCAGCAGAGCCACTGAAGTGATCCCCGAGGTAAAAGTACAGTTGTGTACCTACCATAAATGTAGATGTTCGAGTGTATTCACTGTTTGCAGTCATTACACTTGGGTTATCCTGCTGGCAGGCGACCCGCAGTCGGCCCGAGTTCCAAGGTCTTGGTCCGGCGTCGATTGCTGTCGCCTCTTCCCTGACGTCAGTGCGCCAGGGGTATAAAAGTTGCAACCGATGCCATTTTCTTCAGTTTTTCTTGCCCCAGATGTCAGGTGCCCCCAGATACGAAGGCTGAAAAGATAAAAATATGGCAAACAACCATGCATATATTACTATAAACATTTCCTTCATCTAAAAGCAAATACACCACATAGGTTCTATAGAGTTGAGAAGTACAGAATAGTCCCAGCAAAGAGGGGTATGGTGGGTGGGTAACCAGGACTGCAACAGGGAATTCACTCGAACATCTACATTTATGGTAGGTACACAACTGTACTATGTTCATCGTGTTTCACTGTTGCAGTCATTACACTTGGGTATAATCCCAAAGCTGAGGTTGGGTGGCTGGGTCTAGATTGGATTTGGCGAGGCTAACAAGCCCTGCAGAACTGCAGTGGCAAAGCCTGCTCTGGATTTAGAGTAGAGTGGTAGGTGGTAGTGCTTGGTAAAAGTGTGCACTGAGCTCCAGGTTGCAGCTTCTAATATGTCTTTGGTTGGTACCCCTCTGAGGAAAGCTGCTGAAGTGGCTGATGCTCTGGTAGAATGAGGCCTAATGCCCTTAGGCACAGATTTGGCATGTTGTGCATAACAGAAGCGGATGCAGTGTCCTATCCATTTGGAGATTGTCTGCTTTGTAATAGGTTTTCCTTGTGATCCTGCAGCATATGCTACAAACAGTTGCTCAGTTTTTCTGAAAACTTTTGTTTTGTCCAAGTAAAATCAAAGCTGCCTGTGTATATCCAAAGCGTGCAGAAGTCTTTCCCTTTTATTCTGGGGATTTGGGTAGAAAGTAGGCAAATGAATGGTTTGGTTTAAGGCCACATTGGAGACCATTTTTGGCATGAATGTTGGGTTCGTCCTTAGAGAAACCCTGTCCTGGTGAAAAATGAGGAAAGGTTCCACAGCCATCAATGCATGTAACTCTGAGACTCTTCTTGCTGAAGTTATTGCTAGGAGCAGAGCAGTTTTCCATGACAAGAATTTCAGATCAGCTGTGCTGGCTGGTTCAAATGGAGGCAGTATTAGTTTTTCAAAAACAAAATTGAGGTACCAAGTAGGTACTGGTCCTCTCCTAGGGTGTCTTATATTCTTTGCCCCTCTGAGGTACTGTCATAGTAGAGGATGTGAATAAATAGGAGGATCCGTATTGTAATGAGCTGAAATGGCAGAGGCATGGATTTTAATAGATGAAAAAGATAGGCCTTTGTCCAACATCTCAGTCAGGTATTGCAAAATCTGAGGTATATCAGGGTCCAGTGGGTCGAGCCCTTGTGCCTGGGTCCAAGCACAGAATCTCTTCCATTTTTCTGCATAAGATTTCCTAGTGCTGGGTCTCCTGGCTTCCAAAATTACATCCATAACAGCTTTAGAGAGAGGTGCAGTCTGGGTGGCTACATTATCTGCCATGCTGCCAGGTTTAAGGTTCTGAGTTGACTGTGCAGAATCTGATTGTTTTGCTGTGTCAGAAGATGAGGGATTTGAGGTAGAGACCAAGGTGGGCCTTGGGACAAAGTCTTTAGGATTGGGTACCAGTGCTGGCGTGGCCAGTCTGGTGCAATCAGGATAATTTTTGGCCTCTCTTGTCTGACTTTTAGTAGTACCTTGGTGAGAAGAGGCATCGGAGGGAAGGCATAGACTGTCAGGTTTTTCCAGCTGAAAGACAGAGCATCCACTTTCCATGCTTGAGAGTGATAAGTCCTTGTGCAAAATTTCTGTATTTGGCAATTGTGAGGGGAGGCAAAAAGATCTATGTTCGGGCATCCCCATTCCTTGTTATCATGTTGAACACTTGTGGATTTAGCTTCCATTCATGAGGATCCATGAGATTTCTGCTTAGTTCGTCTGCCAGTGTATTTTTTGTTCCTGGCAGGAATTGTGCTTGCAGATGTACCTGGTAGGTCAGTGCTGTTTTCCACAAAGTCATGGCTTGTCTCCATAGGGGGCAGGAATGTGTGCCCCCTTGCTTGTTTATGTACCACATAAATGTGGTATTGTCCATCTTTATTAATAATTGTCCTGGATGTATTAGGTCCTTGAAGGCTGTCAGGGCATTCTGTACAGCTAGCATCTCTTTTTGATTGATGTGAAGATGCATTTTTTCCTTGGGCCACGTGCCCTGAATACATTTTCCTGCCATATGTGCTCCCCAGGCATAATCCGATGCATCTGTTGTTATTGTCTGCCTGGCTGTAGGTAAGGTGAAAGGCTGTCCCTTGTTGTGGTGAAAGGTCTGGGACCACCATCGAAACTTCTGTTGTAGGCAGGGAATCAAGGTTATGATTGTCTCTAGGCTGTGACAATGCTGAGTCCAAACACTTTTTAGATACCATTGTAGTTTCCTCATATGCAGTTTGGCATATGGAATTAGTAGAATGCAAGATGCCATGAAACCCAGGGCCTGCAGAATTTTTCTTGCAGGGAGCTGGGTCTTTGTTGCACTCATTTGAAAGTAATGAGTCAGTTGCCTTTGTTTGTCTGGCGTGAGATAAGCCATCTGGGCAGTTGTATTTAAGCTTGCACCCAGGAATAATATCTCTTAAGAGGGCACTAATTTTGATTTATTTTCATTTACTGTGTACCCTAGGCAAATTAGCAATCTTTTTAGAAACGCCAGTTGCTTTAGAAGAATGTCCTTGCTCTCTGCTTGAATAAGGCAGTCATCCAAGTAGGGATATATTTGAATTCCTTTTTGTCTGCAAAATGCAATTACTGGTGCCAGGCATTTTGTGAAGACCCTGGGTGCAGTAGATAAGCCAAAGGGCAGTGCACAGAATTGGTAATGCATTGAGCCTGCTATAAATCTGAGGTATCTTCTGCACGATTGTCTTGATTGGGACGTGCAGGTATGCCTCCTTGAGATCCAAAGTAACTAGCCAAGCCTCCTTGCCCAGCATGGGCAAAAGTTGTTGTAGTGTTAACATTTTGAATTTTGGAACATCCTGGAAAGTATTTAGGATTGACAGGTCCAGTATTGGTCTCCAGGCTTTGTCTTTTCTAGGTACTAAGAAAAGTCGTGAGTAAAATCCTTGGCCCTGTTCTTCTTGTGGAACTTTTTGAATAGCTCCCATATCCATAAGAGCAGCAATCTGTTTTTGTGCCTCTGCCCATTGGTTTTGTGGCAGGTTTGGCATACCTTTTGGTTTTGGAAGCATGTGGAAGTGGAACCTGTACCCTTGAGAAACTATATTCAACACCCATTGTGCCAATTTTTTGAGAAAAGTGCTAGCTTTCCCCCTAGGGGTGCTGTCAACTGGTAAGAGCTTGGCATTTGCAGAGGGAAGTCATTGTGACTGTTTCCTATAAGGTTGTGCTTTGTCTTCTCCTCCTTTGAAGCACCCCATTGTTTAGGTCTGTAGCAGCCTTGTGGCTGAGATCTGCCTCTTGGGCATCTCCATCTGCCTCTTTGTGGCCTGTCTGACACTGGAAAGGCCCAATTTTATGAAGGCCAGTTTCGGCTAAATCTAGGTGGTTGAACCTGTAAGAAATCCTTCACAGTTTGTATTGACTTTGCTTTATCCTCTATTTTCTTTGACACCTCTTTTGCCTTAACACCAAACAAAGTATCATGCTGTAGTGGAGCATCCAATAATTTTACTTTAACATGGTCAGGTAAACTTTGTTCTTTCAACCAAGCATGTCTTTGAATAACTGAGCCTGTAACTGCGGCTCTACAAGAAGCCTCTAATGAATCAAAACCACATTGCAGAGTATGTTTTCCCACTTGTTCAACTGCATGCAATAAATCCTGCATTTCTTTACTGTCAGGACTTTCTATATTTGTAACCATTTTCTGCTTTAACAATGACATGAGATACTGTTGATATTTAAGCATGTAAAACTGACAGTTTAAAGCTCTTACAGCTAAAGTAGCAGAAGTGTAAACTTTTTCCCCCATCTGTCCAGAGCTCTGGAATCCCTATCTGAGGGGACAGGATTTTTGGCAGTGGAAGCTTTAACCCCTTTAGGACCCTGAGAAATTGTTTCTGGGTCTGCAGCGGGGTTTTTCTAAAGAAATTTATGAGAGTTAGGGACCCTGTAGTACCTGTCTGGCTTTACTGGTGCAGGGGGTAAAGAATCTGGAGTCAGACTGGATTCAGAAAAAAACATCATCTACAATATCAAGCACAGGGGGAATAGCCAGGGGCCTGTGCTGAGGCAATAAAAGGAAATTCCTGAGCCTTTTCTTGGATTCTGAGTAATCCTGGCTCTCCCAATGGAAATGCTCCCTCATGGTGTGCAGGGTTTCCCCAAAAGAGTAATCCTCAGGCGGTGTGGCTGAAGGAATGGACTCTTCAGCATCAGAGTCCTCATAGGGAGGGAGAGAATAGCCCTGGTCAGAAGAAGAATCAGAGGAAATGGAAACCTGATCAGAGGAATCATAACCAGTGTCTTGCCTAGGCCTTTTGTCAGGAGGGGGATGGGAGCCCCTGATTAAAGTAATAAGGTCTTCGGCCATTTTAAGCATCTGTTTCTTTGCATGGATGACTGTTCTGGAGAAAGCTGCACTTGTTTCCTTGTCTTTAATGGTGTTTTTGCCTTTGCTGCTGTAGTAGCTTTAATTGTAAGCTGTGAAGGTCTGAAGACAACCTCAGAAGCCGGTGCCTGCTCAGCGGCTCTGGACCCATCTGAGGGTATAGTTTCCGTAGGCCCAATACCTTGAGTTTCCACAGGCCTCGGTGTCTCCGTATGGCTGTCGGTTACGGCCTGTGGCTCTGAGGTAGCGGGTGTCAGGGGCTGTGAAAGCACCTCACTGAGAACCGGTGACTGGCCTAGAAGAGGCTTCGTCGTCGGTTTTGGACCTCGGATGCCTGTCTTTTTCTTTGTCTTTGTGTTTTTTATACATTCCGGTCATCGGTTGTTCCGACGGCATTATGTAATTAAATCTTAGTCCAAAGTAATGTAAAGCAAAATCAAACCGACGTTTAATAGTGTGTTTATTGAATCTAGCACAAAACCCACAACTAGTAACGTCATGGTCAGGGCCTAGGCAAGGAATGCAGTAAGAGTGAAAGTCCTTATGAGGTATTTGCTTCCCACAAGAAATACAATTATTAACTTTTACTGACATCAGTCTGGAGCAAGAAAAAGTTTCCCCAACGGGGTACTTAGCTTTATTGAAGACTTCAATTCTGAAATTCAATTTTGAAAATCTCAGGAGTCGGCCGACCGACACTTGTGAACTGCTTTTGCTTCGGGCACCGCACGGCAAGAAAGATAGAAGAAAATGGCGTTGTTTGCAACTTTTATACCCCTGGCACACTGATGTCAGGGAAGAGGCGACAGCAACTGACGCTGGACCAAGACTTTGGAACTTGGGTCACCTGCCAGCAGGATAACCCAAGTGTAATGACTGCAACAGTGAAACATGATGAACATCTTTTTGTTTCCCATCCACTCGTCAAGGTTTCTTTTGAAGAGTGTTAGCGAGGAGCTCTGTCTAATGTAGACTGGGATCTTATTCCAAAGCATGGGAAGTCTCTGGGACAGGAATCTATCCCTCCTGCATGTCCTATTTATTGTTGTGGTGAGGTTTAGATCCCTAGAGCGTGTGGCTCGAGGGGATAAGGTTTTCTTTAGGTGAAGCATGTCCATCAATTCTGGGTTGGACATGGCCTTGTATGTCAGGCAGAGATCACCTCTGAGTAGGCAGTATGCAACTGAGTACAACTGGAGTTTCTTCAGTCAAGCTGCATAGGGCATCTGTTTGAGGCCATTGATCCTCTTGGTGGGTACTTCTGTGGTCTTTCCAGCTGTTGCAGGTGTCTTGTAAGGTACATCCCAAATGAGGCGTTGTACTCTAAGATGGGTCTGATGAGTGATGAGTAGAGGGGCACAATGACCTCTTTTGATCTGGATGTGAACCCTTTTGTGATTAGGTGGGCCACGTAGAAGGATTTTCTAACCACTTTGGCAATGTGATTATCAAAGGTCCCTCACTACGTCCTCCGTATTTAGGGGACTACCACCTATGTGGTAGTTTGTGGGTACTTTGTTTTTTCCAAAGGAGATGACTATGCACTTTTTGGCATTTAGCTTGAGGCCATGATTTTGACACCAGGTATCCATCTCAGTGAGACCATTTTGGAGGATATCTGTGTCAGCCTGAGAGTCAATTATAGCCCCTAGTTTGCAGTCGTCTGTGAACTTGGTCAGCCATAGTCCTCCTGTGCTTGCCTGTACCTCTGAGAAGTATATGCCGAACAGGAGGGGTCCTAGGACTGAGCCCTGGGGAATGCCACTTGTAACCGGTTTAGAGTCGGACCTATCTCCCGCAACTCTCACCATGTGGGTTCTGTCCATCAGCCAGTTGGCAACCCATCTTGTGATGTAGGGGTTTATGTTCAGGCTGGTGAGCTTGTCTATAATACCAGAATGGGGAAAGGTGTCGAAGGCCTTAGCGAGGTCTAGGTAGGCTGTGTGTACCACCTTTCCTTCATCTATAGCCTTGGTAACTGTCTCAAAGAAGTCCACCAGGTTTAGGAGGCATGATCTTCCCTTAACAAAACCAAACTGGGTAGGGTCCAGTGTTTGGAGGTTCCCAATGTCTCTGTTAATGAGTTCCATGATGATGCGCTCCATAGCCTTGCAGACCAAGCTAGTCAGGCTTATAGGGCGATAGTACCCAGGGTCTGTTGTGGCTCCACCTTTGTGGAGTGGAATAACCGTTACTGTGTGCCATTCTATGGGTATGTAGCCTGTGGAGAGGCTGACTTTGAACAATGTGTTTAGGTGAGGGGTTAGTTCATCTTTGAGCTCGTGTAGGACGCAGCTTGGGACACCATCCGGTCCCATTGATGCTGTGTTTTGGGCTTTGGAGAGGGCTGTTTTAACCTGAATGTCTGTGATTTCAGGGACTCTACATTCTTCTGGTATGGTTATGGGCCCTTTTGGGGTGAGAGGGGGGTGAAGTTTTAGCTGAACCTGTCTGCCAGGATGTTGGCGATATCAGTGTATTTTGTGCCATTCTGCACTAACTCCGAGCATATCTGAACATTGCCACTTAGATTCTTGACATAGCTAAAGAATGCCTTGTGGTTATCTTTGGAGTCCTTGTCAATTTTTCTTTCAAAGCTCACCTTGGATGATTTTATGAGGGATTGTAGTTTCTTACTGATACTGATCAGGGTTGTCTTCCATTCTTGGCATTTTACTCTTTTCTGTACTATTTTCCTCCTTCTATTGTATAGCTTGTTTATGGCAGGAGTCCACCAGACTGGTTTCCTTTTCTTGGAGGAGTGACTCTTGGTTTTGCTTGGGATGGCACGATCCATGCATTCTTATAGCTGTCCGTAGAATGTATTAGTAAAGGATTTTGCAGCTTGGACAGTGTTATCCTTCAGCATGGGGGCTTTGAAACTTTCCTCCTCGGTCTTAAGTAATGTGAAGTTTGCTTTTAAAAAGTTTTTCACAGTGGCTTTCTTATCCGGGGTTGGGAGTGGAATATGGATATCCAAAGTGATTTTTTATGGTCAGATCAAACCAGCGAGGAGTTGACCTCTGGTGTGGAACACCGGTCACCCATGTTGGGGATGACCAGGTCCAATATGTTGTCACCTCTGGTGGGAGTGTTAACCAGTTGAACCAGGGCGTTTGAGTTTATAAATTCTAGGAAAAGTTGGGCAAGGGAGTTAGTACTTGAGTAGTTCTCCCAGTTAATGTTTGGGTAATTGAAATCACCCAATATTAGGGTGTTTGGTAGGACCTTTATGTTTCCCAGTGTTTCCAGAAATGCTGAATGGGGGTCCTGGGACATGGTGAGTGATCTGTAGCAAGCTACAATCTGAATTGCAGTTTTTCCCATTGTTAGTTGCACGTGGATGATCTCTAAGCATCGTGCTGTGCCAATAATCTGGAGGTGTGGGTATCCTTGATGAATATGGATTTCGGTTTGGGTTCTGTGGCCGAAATGTATGGTATGAGCTGTAGCCTGGTAGTGCTGGGGTTCTCTCTGGGACCTTAAACCAGGTTTCTGTTACTGCACATATATCGATTTTCTCCATAGTGAGGAGTGTCTCGAGTGCATGCATTTTGAGGTTTAGACTTCTGGCATTGAGTAGCATTACCCTCAGTTTTTTGTTGCTTGTGCTATTTATGGTGGAGAGAATTATTAAGAGAGAAATTAGAGGAAAGAAAAACACTTGCTCAAGAAAAACTATCAGAAGCATCAAATAAAAATGTGTGTTCATTAGTACAACAGATTTATGAAAAACATTATATAGACCAAATCATCATCATCTTCTTTCGGCTGTTCCCATTAGGGGTCACCACAGCGGATCATCTGTTTCCATTTCTTCCTGTTCTCTGTATCATGCTCTTTCACAGCAACCACCTGCATGTCCTCTCTCACCACATCCATAAACCTTAGCTTAGGCCCTTCCTCTTTTCCTCTTACCTGGCAGCTCCATCCTTAGCATCCTCTTCCCAATATACCCAGCATCCCTCCTCAGCACATGTCCAAACCAACCCAATCTCGCCTCTCTTGCTTTGTCTCCAAACTGTCCAACCTGAGCTGTCCCACTAATATACTGATTCCTAAGCTTGTCCATCCTAGTCACACCCAGTGTAAATCTTAACATCTTTAACTCTGCCACATCCAGCTCTGACCCCTGCCTTTTTGTCAATGCCACCGTCTCCAACCCATATAACATAGCTGGTTTCATTACCCTCTTGTAGTCCTTCCCTTTCACTCTTACTGGTACCCGTCTGTCACAAATCACTCCCGACACTCTTCTCCACCAATTCCACCCTGCCTGTACTCTCTTCTTCACCTCTCTTCCACACTCACCATTACTCTGAACTGTTGATCCCAAGTACTTAAACTCATCCACCTTTACCAGCTCTACTCCCTGTATCCTCACCATTCCTCTACCCTCCCTCTCATTTACACACATATATTCTGTTTTAGCCCTGATGACCTTCATACCTCCGCATCTCCAGGGTCTCCTCAACCTGGTCCCTACACTCACTACATATCACAATGTCATCTGCAAACATCATAGTCCATGGGGCCTCCTGTCTGATCTCATCTGTCAACCTGTCTATCACCACTGCAAATAAGAAAGGGCTCAGAGCTGATCCTTGATGTAATTCCACCTCCACCTTAAACGTATCTGTCACTCCCACCGCAGTCCTCACCAATGTCACACTACCCTCGTACATATCCTGTACCACTCTTACATACTTCTTTGCCACTCCCGACTTCCTCATACAATACCACAACTCCTCTCTAGGCACCCTGTCATATGCTTTCTTTAAGTCCACAAAGACACAATGCAACTCCTTCTGACCTTTTCTGTATTTCTCCAACAACACTCTCGGAGCAAACATTGCATCTGACAAACATTGCATATAGACCAAATGAGAAAGTATAAAAAAATAAATATGGACATGGGAAAGAAAGAGAGATCTGATAAAGTGAAATATTTATGCAATGGAGAAAGTCAAATTAATCAATATAAAACAAAAAGCAGCACCAAAGAAATTTGAAGAGAAATATAGGCAAAGGCATCCAGATATGGAAAATTTCACAATACAAAAATAAGATCACAAAGAGAACAGAAGATTAGTAAAGCACAAGTTAAAAAAAATGGAAGTTGAAGTTATGGAATACCTGCAAGGTGAAGGATTTAGTATAGAAAGTCTAACACGGGTTATATCACAGCATGATGGAACAATGAATCTCCCAAATAAGGGGAAGCAGGAGGAGCAGGAGACATCTGAAGAAGAAATATTGACATGGGAAAGTGAGAGAGATTTAATATGGTGTAGCATTTATGCAAAGCAGAAAGCAAAACTAATCAATACAAAAAGAGCAGCACCTCATATATTTGAAGAGAAATATAGGCAAAGGCATCTGGATATAGAACATTTTACAATACAAAAAATAAGAAAAAAAAAGAGGAAAAGTAGAAAAGATGAGCAGTAATGGAGAAGTTAAAGAAAAGTTAAGACATTATTGTAGAAAATCTAATTTTCAAAACATTACAGCAGGATAGAGCAATGGATCCCCAAATTAAGGAGAAACCAGTGGAGAGAGAAACATCTGATAATTTGCCATATGAGGATACTTTGGAGCCTTCCACAGGAAATCAGTACAAAAATTCAGTTGGGGTGACACAGCAAGGGAAGAAACAGGTAACTGGGGCAACCCTGGCAGTTAATGGTGTGGAGTGATAGGCCAGTGAGTTCCCATATGAAGCAGCAACAGATTACACAGGATGAAACTGAAGAGTATGTGGCACAAGATGCTCTAGAACTTTCTACAGAATGCCTGCAGGAAATGGAGAGCAAAGAATGTGCTCTCTGTTTAGAAGAAAATGATCTAAGAGAAGAGTTGCTTGATTTAATAGAGATGGACAGACATATTAAGATCAATGAAAAAAATGAACTACAGAAAGTCAATAAAACCCAAAAAGTCAAAGGTTTGATAAAACAAATGAACACAGTAATTAGGACTATTCATAGAGATCCATGTGATATAACAGAAGTAAATAGGATATATTACTGTGCAGCTAAATTAATAATAGATAATGTCTTACCACAAAAACACAGGGCAGTAAGGAAAAGGAAGGGGAGAAATCAAATGCCATCATGAAAGTATTGAATACAGAAAACTATAAAGCAATTAAGACAAGAGATGTCACTTTTAGAAGAGTACAGAAGAGGGAACAAATAAATGAAAATATTCAGAAAGATAGACAAGATAAAAGCAATGTGCTCTATCAGAACAGGTCAGGATCTATTGTGCAGTATCGTAAATAATAAAAATATCAGCACAGGCAGAAAAACTTAGAAGATATGCAGATAAATATAAAGGAAACGTACAAATTCAGCAATTTATTAATGACCCAAAAAAGTTTTATAGATAATTAATAAACAAGACAAAAGGAATTGAAACACCACCAAAAAAGAACTAGATACATTTTGGAGAAATAAGATCCTGTGGAAAATAACAAAGATGCTAAATGGATAGAAGAAGTGAATGAAAGAATAAGAAGTTCAAATGTACAGGATATGAAATGGGATGAAGTAACATCCAAGGAGATTGAATCAAAGTTAAGAAAAGCTCCTAACTGGAAAACCCCAGGTCCAGATACAGTACCTAACTTCTGGGTAAAAGTATTAACATCTTTATATGAAGATTTAGCCATGAGTAAGAACTATTTATATGGGAACCTCAAACAGACACCACCCTGATTAACAAGAAAAACAATGTTCTCACTTAGGAGGGAATCTGCAAGCTATCCTAAAAACTATAGATGAGTAACTTGGCTTCTGACGGCATATAGACTATACACTGGAATTGATGCTGACATGGTATATAGTCACTTAGGAGAAAATTCAATCATGGCAATAGAACAAAAGGGTAGCAAAAGAAATTCATATGGAACAAAGGATCATTTGTAGTTAAATAAAGTCATAATGGAAAACTGTAAAAAGGGGAAGAATCTAAACTAAGTATTGCATGGATATAAAAAGTATTTGACAGTATTCTACAATCATGGATAAAAGAGTGCTTAAGAATCTATAAGATACACCCTACACTGATTGATTGCATTACAGTAACCAAGAAACAGTGGCAAGCCACTTTCCTGTTAAGCCATGATAAAGGACGACTTATTATTCCAAAATTAAAAATTCAATAGGGGATATTCCAGGGTGACTCTCTATCACTGCTGCTCTTTTGTTGTGCCCTTAACCTATTAAACTGTCTACTTAAACAGATTAGGTCATGGCTACAATTTGGCTCCCAGAAAACAACAGTGTAAAGACTTCTCATATTCTTATTGTAGATGACTACAAACTGTATAGTTCATCAGATAAGGAACTGAAAGCACAACTGCAAGTGTTCAAAACATTTTCAGTTTATATAAGAATGTTATTTGGTCATGATAAATGTGCGAAAGCAACCTTTAAAACAGGAAAGCTGCAGCAGAAAGAAAACATTAGTTTGGGACAGGAATGTGATATAAAAGAAAATGAGCAAGAGGGAGTGTATAAATATTTGGGAATTAAGGATCGACAATTAAACATGAACAAATGCAAATAAAACTTAGTAAGGAATATTTTGGAAGCATGCAGAAATTCCTAAAATGTAAACCTAGTACAGA
The DNA here is from genome assembly GCF_019279795.1 of Protopterus annectens. NCBI lineage: Eukaryota > Metazoa > Chordata > Ceratodontiformes > Protopteridae > Protopterus > Protopterus annectens. The sequence continues at coordinate 601,875,138 of NC_056726.1, forward strand.
CTTCTTCAGATGCATGCAGAAATTTCTAAAACATAAACCATTTAGTGTTAGTGAAATGAGAGGAAGCTGTGGTTCTCAGTGAAAAAAAATGAATGGAGAATGTTTATGCCATTTTATAAAAGGCTTGTCAGTGATGTGTTTTTCTTGTGGTTTGGTACTACAGAACAACTGGACTCATTTGTACGATACTTGGAAGATAGTACAAACTTCTTGAAATTTACTATGCATGTATCAGAGGATGAATTCGCTGAAAGAGAGTTTGTATCCCTGAGAAATAATCTTTAAGACCTATTGGTCCTTTGTTACAGAAAGCTAGTTGTCTTTCAAGAAGGAGAGCCTTCCTCCTAGTTTTTGGTAAGTGAAGGGAGGGCAGAGGGGGGAGAGGGAGTCATTGTGAGTGTTTGCCATAAAAGGTTGGCTTAGAACTCCATGCTTTAGAGATGGAAGTGGCCCATTGTTTGCTTCTCTGTTGGCCCTGGGATAGGGGCCTGGAGGGTCTGTCCCTGTGGGGCTTGCCTTGGCCCTGTCTGCTAGGTGCACGGAAGGCCCAGTGCTTAGAGGGAAAGTTCCTGCTGAATCTGGGAGGTTGAACTTGAAAGAAATCTTTTACTGTTTGCATAGATTTTGCTTTGTCTTCCATCTTTTTAAGCACCTCTTCTAATTTTCCCTAAACAACCATTCCTTATCTAGGGGTGCATCAAGAAGTTTAGACTGGACATGATCAGAGAAAGGTTGTTCTTTCAGCCAAGCATGTCCGCTAATAACAGATTCTGTCAATGCTGCCCTGCTAGAGGCTTCTAGGGCATCATACCCACACTGCAATGAGTGTTTGGCCACTTGACAAGCTGAGTGCATTAAATCTGCAAACTCTTTTGAATTGGCACAGTCAAGAAAGGTACAATCTTCTGTTTTAATTGTTCCAAAGTGTGTTCTTGATATTATAACATATGGAATTGACAACTGAGTGCTCTGATAGCCAAGGCTGCAGAGGTGTATACTTTTTTACCCCATCTGTCCAGAGCTCTGGAGTCCTTGTCAGAAGGAAGAGGATTCTTGGCAGAACTAGTCTTAGCTCCTTTAGGTCCCTGTGTAATGACCTCTGGGTCTGCAGCAGGATTTCTATACAGGTATTTGTGAGAAAACGGTACTCTGTAGTACCTGTCAGGTTTACTGGGAGCAGGAGGGAGGGAGTCAAAACTAAGCTGGATTCATGGAAAACATCTTCCACCACTTCTAAATAGGGGGGATGGCCAGGGGTCTGCACTGGGGCAAGTCCAGAAACTTTCTAAGTCTTTTCTTAGACTGTGGGAAGTCCTGAGATTCCCACTGGAAATGTTCCCTGAGGGAGTGAAGGGTTTCCCCAAAGGAAAGGTCCTCTGGAGGGGATGCAGAAGGGATGGATTACTCTGCGTCTGAATTCTCATAAGCAGTTGATGTATGCTGTTCCTATTCAAAAACTGAATAATCAGATTCCTCAGAATCCTGTTCTGTCATAATTTCTGGAGAAGGGTGCCTTTTCCTTTTAGAAGAAGTGGCCTGTCTACCCATGATAAGGGAGATGAGATCCTCCGCCATTTTAAGCATTTGTGCTTGGTGTGGCAATAGCAAGATGGTGGCTAGAAGCAGATTTCCTAGGAGTGGCCTGACTTCTAGGCCTAAGAGATCCATTGCTCTGAGAGAAATGGTAGTCAGATGTGAAGACTTTTTTTGTCTAGAATCGGTAGTGCAAAAGGCCTCCTTGGAAGCCAGTGCCTCCGTAGTGGCTCTAGACTCAACCGAGGCAGAAACAGCCAAAGGCTTGGAAGAAGAAGAAGATTTATGCGGCATACTGGACTCCGAAAGGGTCGCGGTAGAGGCCTGCACAGATATTGAATCGGGCATCAGGGGCTGAGAAAGTACCTCACTAAATTCCGTAGAACTGATGGCCTGCTTAGAGGTAGCGTTGTTGGAAGGCTTAGCCTTGTGTGTTCTGTCTCTATCTTTATCTCTATGTTTTTTTGGAATGTCCACAGATTGTTGGCTTATGGATGCCATATCAGAATGGGAAGACGGAACACGAAAATAACTGTTTACAAAAAGAGCTCCACGGCGAATGGTTCTCGCATTAAAGAGGGCACAGAACCGGCAACAGGGGACATCGTGGTCTGGGCCTAAACAAGTGATGCAGTAAGAATGGAAGTCTCTGTGTGGGATCTTCTTTCCACAGGCGAGACAACTGTTAACTTTTATGGACATCGGTTAGTGCAAGAAAAAAGGATCCCCAATGGGGCACTTAGCTTTAGACATTTTCAGCTGAAATTCAACTTCTGGTAGTGTCCAACCAGCACTCATGTGAACTGCTTTGGCTCCACGGCAAGAAAGACTGATGTAATGACGTCAGCTGCCTTGCTTTATAGCACTGATGACCTGACATCAAACTACAGGCGATGACAGCTGATACAAAAAAAATTGACTCTGGTATTAGAGCCGGCTGAGCGCTACCACTGCAACAGTGAAACACAAAGAACATCTTCACTGGAAGTCGGGAGGCAAGAGGAGGGTCAAGAGGCAGACAAGTCAAAATAGAAGCTAGGTGGGCCTTAACAGAAGAATATGCCAGCCCTGCTTGCAACAATTCACACAAGTAGGACAGCAGTAAAGGGACCTCCCCTTGAAATGCATCTAGCTGTCTTTGAAGACACCAAATGAAGAATCTTTTCCCATTTGGACAAATAAGATCTCCTAGTATTGGGTTTCCTAGCCTCCTGCAAGACATTAAGCATGTACTCAGTGTAAAGGAGTCTGAAAGGGATCTAAACTCTATCACCCGCAGGGTTAGGTTCAGACATTCCAAGTGGAGATGGATTAGGGGTCCCTTGTCTGATGTATTCTATTATTATTAACCTTTTCTTATCATATTTACTTTGTATTCCTATGAGATAATCTGTAATGTATATGTGAAATGTGTACTATGTATTTGTATTTGTATTTTTCTGGAGCTTTTCTTCCCAGGACTCCATTGAAAATGGGCTCCTTGTGGCCTAATGGACTATCCTGACAAACAAACTGCAAAACAATAAATAAATAAAATAAATTGCCCTGTGTGAGAACATCCACTCTGTCAGGTAACTTGTGATGCTTGCCCCTGGCTAAATGCAAAAGGAATAGGAACCATTGCTGTTTTGACCAAAAAGGAGTCACCAACAAGATTTTTGGTTTGTCCTGCTGAATTTTCAACAGGACTTTTTGTAGGAGTGGGAGGGGGGAATGCAGAGAGAAACGTCCACTTCCATGAGATAGAAAAGGCATCCATTTCACTTGCTAGGGGACTGGGTGCCCTGGTACAAAAGAGTAGAAGCTGTCTGTTCAGAGGGGAGGCAAACAAATCTATTTGTGGTGTACCCCGGTTGTGGACTATGTCCAGGAACACATCCCTGTGTAGCACACATTCGTGGGATTGTGACATGGACCTGCTCAAGGTGTCTGCCTGAGTGTTCTGAGCTGAGGGAATATAGACTGCCTGTAGGGTGACTGCATGCTGGGCCACCAATTTCCAGGCCTGGAGTGCAAGTCTGCATAGCAAGTAAGATTTTGTTCCTCCCTGTTTGTTCACATACTAGAGAAAGTACAGTTGTGTACCTACCATAAATGTAGATGTTCGAGTGTATTCACTGTTGCAGTCATTACACTTGGGTTATCCTGCTGGCAGGCTACCCGCAGTCAGCCTGAATTCCAAAGTCTAGGTCCAGCATCGGTTGCTGTCGCCTCTTCCCTGACGTCAGTGCACCACGGGTATAAAAGATGCAGCCAACGCCATTTTCTTCCGTTTTTCTTGCCCCAGATGTCAGGTGCCCCCAAATTGGTAGGCTGAAAATTATGCCAATAAGTATGCATGCACAAAAATAAACACGTCCTTCATCTACAAGCAAATACACCACATAGGTTGTATAGGATAGAGAAGTACAGATAAGTCCCAGCAAAGAAAAGAGGGATGGTGGGTGGGTAACCTGGACTGCAACAGTGAATACATTCGAACATCTAAATTTATGGTAGGTACACAACTGTACTATGTTCATCATGTTTCACTGTTGCAGTCATTACACTTGGGTTGAATCCCAAAGCTCAGGTTGGGTGGCTGGGTCTAAATAGGATTAGGAGAGGCTATAGAGCCCTGCAGAACTGCAGTGGCAGAGCCTGCTCTGGATTTAGAGTAGAGAGGTAAGTGGTAGTGCTTGGTAAAAGTGTGCACTGATCTCCAAGTTGCAGCCTCGAAAATGTCTTTGGTTGGTATTCCTCTGAGGAAGGCTGCTGAAGTGGCTGCTGCTCTGGTTGAGTGAGGCCTAGTGCCCTTAGGCACTGATTTGCCATGTTGTGAATAGCAGAAATGAATGCAGTGGCCTATCCATTTTGAAATAGTCTGCCTTGAGATAGCCTTTCCTTGTGATCCTGCAGCATATGCTACTAAGAGTTGCTCAGTCTTTCTGAAAGCCTTAGTTCTGTCCAAGTAGAAGCATAGCTGTCTGTGTATGTCCAAAGAATGCAAGAGTCTCTCACCCTTATTCTGTGGGTTTGGATAAAAGGTAGGCAAATGAATGGTTTGGTTAAGGGCCACACTGGACATTACCTTAGGCATAAATGTCGGGTTCGTCCTCAGAGAAACCCTGCCTGGATGGAAAATGATAAAAGGTTCCACTGCCACGAGTGCCTGTAACTCTGAGACTCGTCTTGCAGAGGTTATTGCTAGGAGCAGAACTGTTTTCCAAGATAAGAACTTTATTTCAGCTGTATTGGCTGGCTCAAAAGGTGGCAGTGTGAGTTTTTCCAAGACATAATTGAGGACCCATGCAGGTATTGGTGCTCTCCTTGGAGGTCTTATGTTTTTGGCTCCTCTGAGGTACTGTCTTAGCAACAGATGTGAAAAAATTGGTGGTTCCGTATTGTAATGAGCTGAAATGGCACAGGCATGGATTTTAATTGATAAAAAGGATAGGCCTTTGTCCAGCATCTCAGTTAGGTATTGTAAAATCTGAGGAATATTTGGTACAAACGTGTCAATTCCTTGTGCCTGGTTCCAAGCACAGAATCTTTTCCATTTTTCTGCATAAGATTTTCTAGTACTGGGCCTCCTGGCCTCCAAAATAACATCCATCACTGCTTTATAGAGAGGTGTGCTCTGAATGGTTACATTATCCACCATGCTGCCAGATTTAGGGTTCTGAGTTGGCTGTGCAGGATCTGATTGTTTAGTTGGGTCAGTAAATGAGGAATTAGAGACAATGTCCAGGCTGGGCCTTGAGACAAACTCTTTAGGATTGGGTACCAGTGCTGGCAGGGCCAGTCTGGAGCAATCAGAATCACTTTTGGCTTCTCTTGTTTGACCTTTAGGAGTACCTTGGGAAGGAGAGGCAGAGGAGGAAAGGCATATACTGTTAGGGTTTTCCAGCTGAATGATAGAGCATCCACTTTCCATGCTTGCTTGTGATACGTCCTTGTGCAGAATCTCTGTAGTTGGTAGTTGTGAGGGGAGGCAAATAGATCTATGTCTGGGCATCCCCATTTCTTTATTATCATGCTGAAGACTTGTGGATCCAGTTTCCACTCGTGGGGATCCGTGAGGTTTCTGCTTAGTTCGTCTACCAGAGTATTTTTCTTTCCTGACAGGAATTGTGCTTGCAGATGTACTTGATAAGTCAATGCTGTGTCCCACAAAGTCATGGCTTGTCTGCAAAGGGGGTAGGAATGAGTGCCTCCCTGTTTGTTTATGTACCACATGACTGTAGTATTGTCCATCCTTATCACTAGTTGTCCTAGATGGAGTAGATCCTTGAAAGCTGTCAGGGCATTCTGAACAGCTAGCATCTCTTTTTGATAGATATGAAGATGCCTTTGGCTTGTGAGTCAAGTGCCCTGAATACATTTTCCTGCCATGCGGGCCCCACAGGCATAATCTGATGCATCTGTTGTTATTGACTGCCTGGTTGTGGGTAGGGTGAATGGCTGTCCCTTGTTGTGGTGACAGGCCTGTGTCCACCATCGAAACTCCTGTTGCAGGCAAGGAATGAGGGTAATTAATGTTTCCAGGCTGTGACAATGTTGAGTCAAAACACTTTTTAGATACCATTGTAGTTTCCTCATATGCAGTCTGGCATATGGAATTAGCAGAATGCAGGATGCCATGAAGCCCAAAGCCTGAAGAATTTTTCTTGCAGATAACTGGGTCTTTGTTGCCAACATTTTGAAGTAAGAAGTCAGTTGCCTTTGTTTGTCTGGCATGAGATAAGCCATCTGGGCAGTTGTATTTAAGCTTGCACCCAGGAATATTATCTCTTGAGAGGGTACTAGTTTTGATTTATTTTAGTTTACTGTGTACCCTAGGCAAAGTAGTAATCTTTTTACAAACGCCAGATGCTTTAGTAGAATGTCCTTGCTCCCTGCTTGAATAAGGCAATTGTCCAATTAAGGATATATTTGAATTTCTCTTTGTCTGCAAAATGCAATTACTGGTGCCAGGCATTTTGTGAAGACCCTGGGCGCAGTAGATAAGCCAAAGGGCAGTGCAGAGAATTGATAGTGCATTGAGCCAGCTATGAATCTGAGGTATCTTCTGCAAAATTGTCTGATTGGAATATGCAGGTATGCCTCTTTTAGGTCCAAAGTTACAAGCCAAGCCTTCTTGCCCAGCATGGGCAGAAGCTGCTGCATAGTCAACATTTTGAATTTTGGAACGTCCAGAAATGTATTTAGAATAGACAGGTCCAGTATTGGTCTCCAGGCTTTGTCTTTTCTGGGTACCAAGAAAAGTCTTGAGTAAAATCCTTGTCCCTGCTCTTGCTGTGGCACTTGCTGAATGGCCCTCATATCCATGAGGGATGAAACTTGTTTTTGTGCCTCTGCCCATTGATTGTGTGGCAGGTCTGGCATACCTTTTGCCCTTGGCAGGGTGTGAAAGTGGAACCTGTAGCCCTGGGACACTATATTCAAGACCCATTTGTCCTGGGTGATCATGTGCCAATTTTGAGAAAAAAGTGCTAGTTTTCCCCCTAAGGGGGCTGCCAAAAGATAAGTGCTTGGTGCTGGCAGAGGAAAGTCATTGGGACTATTTCCTGTATGACTGTGCTTTGTCTTCTCCGCTTTTGGAGGTAGAAGCGCCCCACTGTTTAGCCCTGTATGTGCCCTGGGGCTGGGATCTGCCTCTGGGGCGCCTGTATCTGCCTCTTTGTGGCATGTCTGACACTGGAAAGGACCAATTCTTAGTAGGCCAGTTTCTGCTAAATCTGGGTGGCTGTACCTGTAAGAAATCCTTTACTGTTTGCATAGATTTTGCTTTGTCCTCCATTTTCTTCAACACCTCCTCTGCTTTAACACCAAATAAGGTATCATGCTGTAATGGAGCATCTAGTAATTTTGCTTTAACATTATCAGGCAGATTCTGTTTCTTTAACCAAGCATGCCTCCTAATGACAGAACCCATAACTGCAGCCCTGCAAGAGGCTTCCAGAGAATCAAAACTACATTGCAATGTATGCTTTCCCACTTGTTCAGTTGCATGCAATAAATCCTGCATTTCCTTATTTTCTGCACAATCAGAATTTGACAACATTTTCTGTTTTAGCAGTGACATTACGTATTGCTGATATTTAAGCATATGAAATTGACAATTTAAAGCCCTCACAGCCAAAGTAGCAGAAGTGTAAACCTTTTTTTCCCCATCTGTCTAGTGCCCTTGAATCTCTATCAGAGGGAATAGGGTTTTTTGCAGTAGAAGCCCTGACCCCTTTGGGACCCTGAGAAATAGTTTCTGGGTCAGAAGCAGGGTTTTTATAAAGAAATGTATGTGAATCTGGAACCCTGTAGTATCTGTCTGGTTTGACAGGGGCCGGAGGTAAAGAGTCAGGAGAAAGTCCGGACTCTGAAAATACATCTACAATGTCTAACACAGGAGGAATAGCCAAAGGCCTGTGCTGAGGTAGTAAAAGAAAATCTCTAAGCCTTTTCTTAGATTCTGAGTAGTCTTGGCTCTCCCAGTGGAAGTGCTCCCTCATGCTCTGCAGGATTTCACCAAATGAATAATCCTCAGGCGGTGAGGCTGAAGGGATAGATACTTCAACATCAGAATCCTCATAAGGAGGAAGAGAGTATTCCAGTTCAGAAGAGGAGTCAGAGGAAATGGAAACCTGATTTGAAGATTCATATTCTGTCTCTTGCCTAAGCCTCTTGTCAGGAGGGGGATGGGAACCTCTGATCAAGGTAATTAAGTCTTCGGCCATTTTGAGCATCTGTTTTTTAGGCAAGGTTGTCTGTCCAGGAGAATGCTGTACTTGTTTCTTTGTCTTTAGAACTGCTTTAGTCTTTGCTTTGGAAGCTGAAGTAGGCTTTACATATAACTGTGTAGGTCTGAAAACACCCTCAGAAGCCGATGCCTGCTCAGCGTCTCCGGACCCATCTGAGGGAATAGTTTTCGAGTGTCCAGTACCTTGAGTATCCAGAGGCCAAGCTGGCTCCACGTGGGAGTTGTCAGCAGCCTGTGGCTCTGAGGTAGCGGGCGCCAGGTGCTGCGAAAGCGCCACAGTGAGAACCGGCAAACCGGCGACTGGCTTAGCAGAAGCCTCTTCGTCGGTTTTGGACCTCGGATGCCTGTCCTTTTCTTTTTCCTTGCGCTTTTTATAAACTCCGGTCGTCGGCTGTTCCGACGGCATTATATAATTGAATCTTCGGCCAAAGTAATGAAAGCAAAATCGTTCCGATGCTTAATAGTGCGTTGGTTAAATCTAGCACAAAACAGACAGCCAGCAATGTTGTGATCAGGGCCTAGGCAAGGAATACAGTAAGAATGAAAATCCTTATGAGGTATTTGCTTCCCACAAGAAATACAATTGTTAACTTTTTCTGACATCGGTCTGGAGCAAGAAAAAATTTTCCCCAACGGCGTACTTAGCTTTAATGAAGACTTCGGATCTGAAATTCATTTTTGAAAATCTCAGGAGTCGGTCGACTGGCACTTGCAAACTGCTTTTGCTTCAGCAAGAAAGACTGAAGAAAATGGCATTGGCTGATTCTTTTATACCCCTGGAGAGGCGACAGCAACCGACGTCAGACCTAGACTTTGGAATTCAGACCGACTGCGGGTAGCCTGCCAGCAGGATAACCCAAGTGTAATGACTGCAACAGTGAAACATGATGGACATCTGTAGTGTTGTCTGTGAACAACTTCAGGGGACCTTGCTTCAGAATGTGTTGGAAGGCCCACAGAGCAAGGATGATGGCCCTCATTTCTCTGATGTTGATGTGCTCCCACTTGAAGAGGCCTGTCCATGTGCCTTGCACATTCAAGATGCCCATAGCAGCTCCCCAGCCCAGATTTGAGGCATCTGTGCACAGCTCCTGGACTGGGGTGTGGGGTTGTAATGGAAGTACTGGGTTGAGAGAGACTTGCTCCAACCACTAAAGCAGCTCCTTCCTTAGGCAGGGTAGGAATGGAATGTTGTGGTCCAAGGGGTGGGTGTGTTGGGTCCATGTGGACCTCAGGTACCACTGAAGTTTTCTCATGTGGAGTCTTGCCAGTGGCAACATGGGTATAGTGGAGGCTATATGCCTCAGGAGTCTGAGGTGTTGTCTCGCTGTTATAGCAGTGATGTGGAGAACAAACAGCAGGTATTTCTTCAGGCTTTCCACCTTTTGGGAGGGAAGGAATGCCCTCACAGCATCTGCCCTTATTCTGCACCCCAGGAAAACTTGGTCCTGGGAGGGGTTTAGTTTGGACTTGAGGAAATTGATGCTGAACCCCAGGGTCTGCAGAACAGAGATAACATTTTGGATATAGATGTGTAGGGAAGTGGAACAACCTGCCTGGATTGGGAGGCCATCCAGGTATGGAAAAATTTGATTCCCTTGAACCCTGCAATAGGCTACCACTGGAGCCAGACACTTTGTGAATACCCTTAGAGCAGTAGATAGTCCAAAGGGCAAGGCAGAGAACTGAAAATGAGGGGAACCCACACAGAATCGTAAATACTTCCTGTAGTCGGGACTTATGGGGATATGCAGATATGCATCTTTGATGTCCAAAGTAGCCAGAAATGCCTAAGGCATTAGCAGGCAGAAAAGAGTCTGGAGTGTAAGCAGGCGAAAAGTGGGTACTTGTAGAAAAAGGTTGAGGTGGGAGAGATCCAGGATGGGTCTCCATGGGCCATCTTTCCCTGGGACTAGGAAAAGTCTGGAGTAAAAGCCCTTTCTCTTTTCCTAACAGAGGGACAGGTTGAATAATCCCTTGACAGAGGAAGCTGTTTCAGACTGTCAGGAAAAGGGGAAGCTGGTCCTTTGATGGCTGTGGGATGTCTCTTAAGGAGGGAGGAATGAACCAAGTCACTAAGTAACCCTTTTCAATAACAGACAAGACACACTTGTCTGATGTAATGCTTTGTCAAATGGGAAGACAGTGCGAAAGTCTTTGGGATAGGGGAATGGAATCCGGAGGGGGTGAAGGTGAAGGCTCACTACCTGCCCTGTCCTGAAACAGAGGTTTCTGAACTGGAGTCTAGCAGGAGTGGAAGGAGGCTGCTGCTTCCTGGATGTCTATTTGCTGCTAGAATGAGGGGTAGGAGCAGAATGCTTCCTGATGAACTGTGTCATGGTGGGATAATTCCTATGGAATTTAGGGATTGGAGACACAAACAAATGTTTTAAGTCTTGTAACTCATTTCCCTTTTGCTGAAGGGTCTTGAAAAGTTCTGACAATTTAGCCCCAAAAAGGGCAGAATTGTCCAAGGCTGCATCCAGAAGTTTAGCCCTGACATCATCAGGTAGAGGCTGGAGTTACAGCCAAGAATACCTTCTAAACACTAAGGCAGAAGTTGCAGATCTGGCTGAGGCCTCCACAGCATCATAACTGCATCTGATCGAACATCTTGTCACTTGAGAGGACAAGGAGATGAGGCTAGATATTTCAGCATTAGAAGGAGAGTCTGGGAGATCAGCCAAAAGTTTAGAAACCTGAGTCAAAAGGGCCAGGGCATACTTAGATCTGTGTGTCTGGTAATTAACCACCCTAAAGGCCAAAGTGGCAGAGGTGTATACTTTTCTGCCAATGTGTTCCATGGTCTTACTGTCCTTAACAGTGGGAAGGACGGAGGTGAGATGGTGGTAATCTGGTGGGTTTGTGTGCAGAGACTGAAACAGTGTCAGGGTCTGCAACAGGGCATTTAATCAGAAATGTGGCCCCTTCTGGGACCTTATAAAACCTGTCAGGCCTTCTAGGGGTTGGTGGTTGGGATTCAGGGTTTTTAGAGGCTGCACTGAAGGTGTGCAAAATGGCAGGTAAGACAGGAGAGATAGAAGGTGAAGGGGTGTCCATTTGTAGGTGTTCATAGTACCTCTTTTGAACCTCAGACATTTCAGAGGAATCCCATTTAAAAAAAACTCTCTCATTTTAGTGATGGTTTTACTAAAGGTGAGGTTCTGTCCTAGGGAGTCTACCTCAGCAGAGTCCTAATCAGGAAGGCATACCCAAAAGGGAAAGGCATCTGAGAGGCATAGGAAAGGGAGTCCTCTGAAGAGGAATCTGAAGAGTCCTCAGCTTCAAGAGGAAGAGGATCTTCAGTCTGAGTGCCTAGGACTGATAAGTAAAGCAGGAGACAGAGGGGAAGCAGGCATAGAAGGCTCAAGGACCATGAAGGCATTGAGTAAGCTTTGAGAGAAAGCTTGGCAATCAGGCAGGCTTTCTAAAGGAGGAAAGAAGTGTTTTGTCTTTTGTTTCCTTTTTAAGGAAGAGGTAGGTCTGGAGGGCATAGGGCCTAGGTTGAGGCTGTTCTAAAGCAGTGAAAGGACCAGTCTGTCATCCATTGCGAGCCAAGGTTCCCCCTCATCGCTGGCACCTGACGTCTGCAAAACCTCCATGGTGTGCTTTCAGCCCCAGGTTCTGCAGCCTCAAGAACAGTACCTGCTACACCTAATTCAGTGAACCTCCAAGCGAATGTTGGCCACAGGGGGAATGTTGGGTGGAGGAGGTGCAGCAGTAGTTTCAGGCCTGGAAACTTTGGCCTTCTTTTTTGGTGGCTTGATGGTCTGACCAGATGGCCCTTCCATTGCCAGAGCCAGACGTTTAAGATGCTGGTTTTCTAAGTAGATGTTTAGGGCATGCAGATGGTTGTGAAGAGTCTTATGAACGAAGGTCTGACAAATCACGCAGGTTTTATGGTCGTGGTTGGGCACAAGAATGAAAAGGCAGAGGTAGAGGGTGGCCTTATGGGTGATCTGAAGTCTGCACCTACACTTTCCTTTCCTGGATGACATAAACCTAATCAGGTATGCAGTGACCAACAGAGAAGAAGAAAATGGCCCCAACGGGGTACTTATCTTAAATTCGAAGAGTGGACGGTACAGACGGCAGGAAGAGCTGACATTCAACTGGCGGCAGAGAAGTTCTGAGGAAAGGTACATGCAGACATCACTTTTATGGCCCACGCACCCTACAGCCAAGGTCAGACGTCCCACATACCTTGCAGTGACTAAAGCTTTTGTACACTGGCCGGGCATTCAGGTGGCTAAGTAGAGGATAACCCAAAGGTTAAGAATACTGCAACATGGGAATAGAAGGACATCTTCTAAGATGATAAAAAAATACCAGTTAAAACAAGTTGCAAAACATATATCAACTAAAATAAGTTATAAAACATATATACAGATATGTAGATATTTACATTCTCAAAATTTGGTACACAAGATGACAACTGCAGTACAGACTACTATACAAATAGAGCATGAAACAATTTTGGACATGATATTTACTATATATATATATATATATATATATATATATATACACACACACACACGCACGCACACACACACACACACACACACACACACACACACACACACACACACACATGAATCCATTTTGCATCATGTGACAGAATATGGAGAAAGAATGGTAGCATTTTTATTTATACATTAAACCATGATATGAACAGAGCTTTAGGATATACTTTATTTACTATGACTGCTGCTCCTCAATCTCCTTAGGTTCTGACTGACAAAAGGCAGCCCACTGTCCTGTGGTTAGATCCTCCCCCAGATTACCTTTATTCATTACTGTAGTACCATTCAAAAGAAGAGAAATGGATACAGTGGGATTTTTAATAAAGACAGCAACAAGACATTAGTATATTCTGGTCATAACAGACTATGCCACCCTGTTCCATGAAGATGCTCCATTAAACAGACTAACTGCCACAGCTATAGCTAAGGAGTTTGTAATTTTGTTTTCTTTTTTCAGAGCTTAGATCCCTAAAGAGATTCTGAATGACCAAGGGACCCCTTTTAAAGAGGATGTTTATCATTAAACAGGTCCAGACTTCAGTGTAGCATCCACAAATGAAAGCATTAGTACAAAGGTTCAATTAAACTCTTAAGTCAGACCTAAGGAAGGTTGTGGAGCAGGATGAGTAAAATTGTTATACCTTATTACCTTGTTTAATGTTTGCAATAAGAGAAGTACCTTGGACTTCTGCAGGGTTTAGCCCCTTTAAAAAGACATAGCAAACGATATCCGCAAAACAGAAAGCATCCCTAATAAGCAAGCAATAATGCCCAACAGGGTGGGCGTTACTGGGAAAATAATAGACCACCCAGATCTTCACCCTCCCCTCCTCCTGGAAAATCCATTATTTCTCCAATAATGCTCACTGTGAAGGGCATTATTGTGCTTAGAAAATGGGCCAGCTGTTAAACTTTTTTTGCATTTGTTTTACTATTAGATAGTAATGTTTTAATATAGTTTAATATATTAACATTTTTTATAATTTTTTAATATTTTTGTCATAAAAGTGGGATATGTATTTGCCACTGGAGTATATATTTTACATCTAAAATATATATTACGTAAGTATTTCAAGTCTACACACACACACACACACACACACACACACACACACACACACACACACAGTGATTTCCAAATATATACGTAGTGACAGATGCAGGCACAGAGAGCTTCTTCACATTTGGAGATACTCCTACATGCACATGCAGATGCACATACAAACTAACACGCAGAAACACACACACACACATACATATATATATAGTTACACCCAGTGTTTTGACTTGTGTATATTTCAGATGTCTCACTATCATCAAATGAATGTAAAGATACATACAGTGAAAAGGAATGCATTTCCCCTCCATAGCTCTCAACTTGTCCTTTATTTTGCTTCATATTTCTGCTGTTTCTTAACATTTTTGATTTTGTTATGCTTCCTTTTCTTCAGAAATGCATGATGACGCAAAAACTCAGTGTTCTATTAACTTAAACGCATTAGGGTAATATTTACAGCTTTAGTTCTGTCAGGCAGTATTACACAGTCTCTCTCTAGATCTCACTCTCTCACACACATGCACGTACACAAACACAGTTAACTCCATATGTTTTTATTTATTTTCCTATGCTTGCTATATGCACGTTTCTAACCAAAGTACATAGCAAGGGGGAAATTAAAAGAGCAGCTCCTTGCAACTTGATTATTGCAGTTACTTTTTGTTATGTTTCTGTTAATTTATTGTTCTATAAATGTAGTTCGAAAGCATGTCAGCTATGTGCCTTCATTCTGTGCTTCGTGGAGGCTTAACATGCTGCTGTGAGGCTGTAGACTTGATACAGGGTTCTCGTACATTAATACAGTCTTGAAGAACGTCTGTTCTCCAACAGATTATTTTATTTGCAATCTGCCCATTTTCTAAAATGTCTTTGAGCGTGTCTCTGACATGAACAGAAGAATAATGACTATCATATCCACTGTAGGGAACACTTAAAGCACACATACAATAAAAACACCAACTGTGAATTTTTCAGCCAGGGGAAAATATGTTAATGCTAGTGCCTACTACAGAGAAAGTTTCTACTCAGGTAACAAAGATCATATGAAGTCTTTGAAAGAGTGCAGGAGAACAATAAAGTCAATAAACCTGGAAAGCAGAAGATCAAACTGAATTATCATATAAATGTCTTAAAAGCCTGGAAGAAACAAGAAGTACTGGTAGCAGAGCCTCGTTGTAGAGGCCGTACCAGTCCAACCTCTGAAGCTGAAGTTTAGCTAGATGAAGGGATGTCTGTACAACAAAATAAAGAGGTGCAAGACTTTGAACACCACAAAGGGAAGCATTTTTAGTATTGCCAGGTAGACCTAATTTGATCCAGCATGACGCCAGCATGCTGACAAGACAGAATGTTCAATTAAAATACTAAAGGGTCTCACAAAGAGCTTTGGCAGATCTCACTACCAAAGCAAGCCCAAAGAGAAGATTGCCTTTTTAACTCTGAAGAGTAACTGCTACAATTTGACCA
This sequence comes from Protopterus annectens, assembly GCF_019279795.1. Taxonomy (NCBI): domain Eukaryota; kingdom Metazoa; phylum Chordata; order Ceratodontiformes; family Protopteridae; genus Protopterus; species Protopterus annectens. The sequence continues at coordinate 601,890,457 of NC_056726.1, forward strand.
GAACTGCTGCAATATGGCCTACATGGGGCTCTGGCCAAATTTCAACGCAGGTCTCAGTGGCATAATGGTTAAGTCAATAACTTCCTATGCCAGGGATTGTAGATTCAGTTCCCATTTAGGGTGATATCATTTGTCTGGCAGTTAGTGTAGAAGATTAAGGCTACAAGATGTTAACAAGTTGCTTCCAGTTGTCCAGGATCTGATTCCCTAATCTTCGGTTTCCCTACTATGTGACCGAGCAAATAATTTAACAGGACAGTGCTCAGGTGCAATTAGGAAAGCTGGCTGGGATCCTCAATTAGCAAACAACCTAGCATCTAAATATGAACCTGTAAAGGCTAATGGATAATACACTTCTGCCCCCTACCCATTTAAGTGCAAACTGTCTTGGATGCCTTACAGGCAGACAGACTATTGGTCAATCCTTTTAAGTGCAAAATGGGAATGACAGAAGCCAGGTAATTGGACATGTAATACTAAAGACAAGAAAGAGAAGCATGAAGCTGTAGAAAAAAAGGCCACAACCTCTGACTAAATGTTAGGCAAAAGCATTTTTCGGTTTGGCTTGATATTATGTAAACGTCATACTAAACTTTGTAAATGTGGCATTTTCAGTGATAGTGCTCATGACAGTAAAATGGAAAGATGAGACTAACAAGGCATTGACACCTTTAAAATCAGCTTTATGTTATTAACTTGCACTGTTCACGCCTAACTTTTCCAGACCATTTATAGTGCATTAGGACACCTCAGAGGTAAGCATAGGAGCTGTTCTCTCAGGAATTCCAGGGTGAGGAGCATCCTGCATGTTAACAGGAAGCTCAACCCCAAAGTAGTCTGTTACATGACTGTTGATAAAGAGGGTCCCTTCAATAGCTTAAGTACTATTTATTAGAATGTCCTTCACCTTGGCAATGAACCATGCATCATTACAGTGGCTTTCTGGGTATAAGTATAACAACTCTAAATAGACATGGTGGACCCTGGCTCTGCAAACTGTTCACTTTACAATTTTTCATCAGCCTGTCACCTTCCATTCTAATGCATACAGCCTCTCTTGTGTCCACTATATATTCAAAACTAATGTTCAGCCTCTACCCAGGGTCTATACTAAGGGATGCCATGTGATGTAATAGCATTGGGTTAGACAAAAAATGGATAATAATTTAGTAAACAAGGACTGAACTTTTTTGGCCTAAATTGCCAGAGGCCAAGAAAGGGCTAACTTTCAAATTATTAGAATTAGGGTATAGCTGCAGTAGTTGAGTCTTTCGGCTTTTCCCGGTTAGGGATCGCCACAGCGAAACTCCGGTCCGCTAATGATTGGCAATAGATTTTTACTTGCCGAGTTGCCAGCCCTGATGCACAACCTTCAACAAAGGTACACCCATTCACGCATGTCTCCACTCAGAAGACGCTCTAGCTGAGAATCGAACAGGACATCGTCTTTCTGTGAGGCGACAACGCTACCACAGCACCACCACCGTAGTAAGGATGACAAAACTTCCTAGTCTAAAAATATGGGAGAACCTGTAAAACTTCAGCTTAGAGAGAGCTGCAGAAGCAAACAGAGTTCCTATGCACAAGGATATTGTAATGGATTACTTGAGAAGAAGCTTATAGTTTTGGGGGCAGGAAATCTGGTCTGCAAGAAGTAGATCAACAAATAATTGCAGCTTTGAGAAGTTAAATGAGACTGCCTGCTTGCAGTGTGGACTTGGAGAGTGGTGAACTCAATGAGTCGGGTTGTCAACCCACCCCTTCTTGGACTTGCTGTTAAGGAAAGGTGTGCATAACAATTTTGAGGCAAGAAGCATATAACCTTCTCATGAGTATGTTTAAATCAGCAAGAAACTGTATTTTCTTTAAACCGACTTATGGTAAAGACAAACGGCACAATTTGTGTTGTTCTTAAAAAAATGTTATATGCACTGGACTGAATGAAATCCGCTTTGGTTAGTTTAGTTTTGTATGGAAAAAATCTTGTTACCACATGCTTTTCTACTAAGAATAAACATATTTATGCTAGTTTACCTGAAACACTGTGCCACAATGTTTATTAAATTAACTTCTACATGATACCGTGTGTGTTTTACAGCTAAATTCCACTGAGCTCCTTATAACAGTTAATAGCAAAATCTTCAGAAAAAGTGACACTATCAGTTGGATCACTTATATAGATAGCACAAATGAACTCACACCTTCCATTGCAAAATGAAAATGCCAGCACAATTTTCAGTGTAATGAAAAATAGTTCAGCAGAGTGGCAGCTAATTTCCGAGCTACCGCAGGGGCAAAGAATTTCTTTACTAAGTGATTCATGCATTTCTGGATTGACTTCATAGTGTGAAGTTTATAATAAAGAAATCAGTCGTTTGATATCAGTCTTGCAATATTACGCTGTTTTGTTTTTGCAACACTGTTAGTGCATGCAGATACGATACAGACATCCCCATATTATTCTGGATTAACGGTGCACATGCAAGCAGCAGGGACTATTACTTTTTTCCTGGCTCAGTGAAGCTCCGTCACTGACTAATTAGCATGGCAATCTTTATGGTTCTTCCACCATTAAAGAGAGTTAAGTACCACAGGACTGTTGTACGATTTTTAAACTGAACATATTTCCCTAGTGAAAATGCAGGAAAGATGAACAGAGTTTTTGTACTTGGATTGTTACACTACTGTCACCTCGCATCACATCTAGACTGCCCTTTCACTCTCTGCTTCACTGAACTTTTATATTATTCTATAACTTTCTATAGTATCATCTGGTTTTCTTTGCTTTTTGCCTTCCAAAAAGACATTCACATTTATTTGATTTCTTAGACACTATAAATATATCATTTCATCTCAGATGGCAATCGCTTAAATTGACTATGCAATAAACTTTTCTCATTTAGCAATGATTCACATTATCTCTTGTCATTTTAATTTGTCCTTTTCACGTTAAAACATATTGTTCTATCAGGGCTTCCCATTACTACATTAAGTCTGCATTGTATGCAGGAAAATGGAAGAATAGGACATTTATCCTGTTCTCAGTCTTCTGAAGATAACCAAAGCACCACGGCTTGGATGCAGCAGCATTGCTAATGCAACAGCATGACTGCAAAACAGCACAGCAGAAGTAACACATTGCAGCTTGAAGCTGTTTAAAAGTGTAGTAGGAGCAACACTGCATGAAAGAGAGTTAAACTAATTAGGAAATGCACAACTGAAAATCCCAAGGGTTCCATAATGAACAGCACCGTCCTATGAGTCCAACAGCATGCATGTAGCATTCATGCATGCAGCAAAGTGTCACTATAAGCACAGATAACAGCCCTGATAACTGCTTCACAGCAAAGTTTCTTATCAATTTACTGTTATAAATGGGAAGGAAAATAGATGTGTAGGGCAATCAGAAAGGGGACAGAGTAAGCAGAGGAACATAAAAAGGACAACAGAAAAAAAAGAAAGAATGTGGTCGGGATTGGGATGTAAAGGTAGAGTTTTAATGTGGGACAGATGCCCATTTCCTTTTTTTTTTCCAAAAAGGGTAGAGATGGAAGGCAGCAAGGGAAATGTATACAGACAGCATCATGGGCAGGCAAACACCAAAGTCAAAGACTAATAGGAGAGGTGGTGACACAAACCAGGAGTTGTGGGGGGGGGGGGGGTTCAGACAGTCTAAGGAGGACAATTGGTGATGAGGAGGACTGAAGTTGAAAATGAAATACAAAGTAGGAGAACTCCATGACTAAGGATAGAGAGGGGTGACAGCTAACTGTCACTGCCCAATATGATCACTCCTCTGATTGAGCCCAGCTATTGACAACCTGAAGGGCAGAATCAGACAGCTGTGCAACTCTGTCAGTCACAGAAGAATGTGGTCCAGGTGGTCAATGCAGGTATCCACGCACTGTTCCACTAACGCCATCACCACATCCTCCAACTCCTGCTAGATAACATATTGGGACTCACTGGTAGTGTCTCCTGATGGGCAGTCTACACCATCCACTGGAAACAGACCATTGTAGACCACCACCAAACCCTTCAGGTCAGCTCTTTCTGGAAGAGCTGTTTCACCCGGCAGAGGTGCAGGGGTGGAAGCAGCTGGGGACCCAGCAGGTGATGACAGAGCAGGTGAATGGTTAAGAGACCATTGCTGTACCACAGCAATAAAGAGAGAACAAGAAAGAGAAATACAATAGCAAAAACAATCAACAATGTATACCACTAACTGGCATAACAGTACCTGGAGGAGTAAAATCCTGTTAGGCAATATATAATACTCCTCCCATACCAAAAGGTTCTATCACAGTCAGTGTGCTACAAGCTGCAGGATGAACTGCTGCTTAAGCAATCCCACTGTGTCTATGTCATGCATACAATGCACACAGTGCAAACAGTAACCCCAGGGGCCACGAAAGTTGGATGGAAATACCTTCAGTGTCATGTGTTGCGTCACAGGGAGATATAAGGAGGTTGTAGACCTGGCCTACCAGACAGTGGCTTGCATGGCAATATGCTGACCATGCCATGAGGACATAGTCCCAGAAGACAAAACACAGGCCACAGAAAAAGGGGTTGTAGTCATGTAATATGACACATATCAGACACTAGCAAACAACACATATGGTCTCTTTGAGGCATGTTCATCATATGCTAGCACTAGCAGCAGGCTTAGAACAAACACTGTAAGATTAAAGCTGGGCACCTTTATAAATGGCAGTGCTATGGCTACAGATATTGCAGTGAAGGGCAAATTCTCAGATGTGATGCAGAGTATAATGTCTAACATGCTGATGGAACACCTACAATCAGGCAGGAACTCTCCAGAGGTAGGCTAGGTAAGAAAGCATATTAGTCTGAATGTATAATGTATGCATTTCAGAAGGCACATAATAGCAATTAGCAAGGTAGACTACTAGCAACACTTTAAAAATAGGCAATTTGGCAGATATCTCACCTGTTCCTTTCCCCTCCTCTCCCCCTTTTTTCTCGCATCCTTATTCATCAGCCTTAATCCGTTGTAACTGATTTTGTAACTAGCTAGACTACCTCTTCTAACTTTCTACTCAGGTATGTTTATGTTCGGGTCTATATTACAACATCAAATGCTTAAAGCAGTGAATGATGTTTAATCGACCCTATTTCAGCAAAAGCTGAAAATGTCGACACCTCAGAACAGTGATTTCTTTCCTAGGGAAAGAAATCGCTGTTCCAACCAACCAAAAAAAAAAAAAAAAACAGTGAACAGTTCCAAACACATACACACTTACCTTAACCCTAATTCTAACCCCCCCCCCGAAAAAAAAAAAAGTAAACAGCTGAAAACACATATGCACTTAACTCAACCGTACATCTAACACAAAAAAAAAAGTAAACAGTTTAAAACATATATGCACTTACCTTAACCCGCACCCTAACCCTAAGGTCAGTAACTGTTGCACATTTACGTTTGGGAGCTATACCGGATAAGGGAATGTCTGAGACCACACTACAGTGCAGAACACGGCAAAGTAACAAAGTGGCCATGTGACTTCTTTCCCAGGGAAGGAATTCGCTGAACAGTCGCGTCACTGTTTTGCCTGTTCGCTATTTAGGGTTCGATGAAAACACATTCAACAAAATGCGCTTTCATCATTATAATAGGAACCCTTTATGTTCTGTACTATTTTAACTAAATATCAAGAGGCTAAAGGGGCGACCACGGTGATGCAGCAGTTAGCATTGCCGCCTCACAGCAAGAGGTTCTCTTGTTTGATCCTTGGCTGGGGTGCCTTCTGTGCGGAGTCTGCATGTCCTCCCTGTGGTCGCGTGGGTTTCCTCTGGGTACTCCGGTTACCTCCCACATCCCAAAGACATGCTGGAGGTGGATTGGACACTCTAAATTGGCCCTAGGTGTGAGTTCGTGTGTGTGCCTTCTGTGGAAGGTTGGGCACTGGGCTGGCAACTCGACACCGTAAAACTCCACTGCCAGTCATGAGCAGACAAGTGATCTGCTGTGACGACCCCTAACCGGGAAAAGCCGAAAGAAGAAGAAGATCAAGAGGCTAAAGCTTTCAGTCATTTCCTTTTCTATGTTGCTATGTTATTACCTTTTGTTACTGTGTTTTTGATAATGACTTTATATCTTCATATATTACCCTGGTGCCTTGACTTTACAGATTGTTAACTACAAACTAACTTTTTGAAATATTTCTACTGTACTTTACATATGTATTAACTGTGGAGTTTTTCTCCCGGGTCTCCTCTGAAAAAGGGCGACAGCTGAGTTGGACTAACCCAGTCAACAAATGACAAATAAATAAATAAATAATATCTAAAACATACGCCACTATAATCACTGGTGTATATGCACTACTGCATCTGGGCAGTCTTTCCTGACACCTTCTAACATGCACCTTTTTCTCCTCAACCTCACTAAGAGCTGAAAAACAAAAAGAACAATGCACAAGAATCAGTTGCCCTGCCTATAGCTGACCAGTTATGACTAAATAACACTGGTAACTACCTGTCTTGAGTACTTACTGTATAACTTTGTTGTACTTTCTCTAATCTCGTCTCCCAATTAACTAAGAAAGTACGTGTGATGCCTCTTCAGGTCACTGGAACAATGTCTGCACTGCTTACCAGCTAAGGAATACTCATGTCAGGCATCCACCTTGCACTTGTGACTGACCCACGTAAGAGTTCGGTAGCACTTGCTGCCAACGGTCCCTGTACAGAAATAAAGCATGATCTTGATTTCTTTACTTCAGGTGGGAGACCTTTTATGGTTAGCATCCTCAGAAGCCAAGGTCACTTCACGTGTAACAATCGGTAGCATATTTCCATCAATGCGCACTGCAGGTTTCATGTGATGTGCATGAATAGGCCGCATGGCAATGTAACACTGCCCACTGCATTAATATAGTGGCACACAGATGGAGGGGAAAGCTAGGCTGATGTTTGGGGTAAGAAAGACACACTGGTCTGCTGGTATGTAGCCTGTAGAAACCGCATCTTTCCTCATTACTGTATGATAGTACCTCTAGAGACCACAAGCCTGTATTACACATGTGCATCCCAGCAGGATTCAGTGACCTGCCCAGGCTTGCCCAGTGAGCATTGCAATCATTCATGCCTGCTCACAGGCAGGTATGAGCCTCATTACACTGTTTTAGCCTGGTACATGCTGTGTAAATTGTGTGATTCAGTGACAGTTAACCTTAATTATTTCATTACTATAACTGTCATGCTAAGAATCTTGACATTGCACAATAAAACCAGCCATAGATTGTGAAGTGTTCATTGCACAATGTAAATTTTCTGCAGAGTAACATAAAGTAGTGAAGACAGAAGACTTCACTCCAGAGAGGAAAGATGGAGCTACAGCTGGTGTGGTAAGTCCACATGGCTCAGTGATATGTAAGGAGAATGTCTGAGTAATTTTACTACTGTTTTGCTATTGTTGTGTGGGTCCTCCACATCTACCTGCTGAGAGGGGTGGGGGACACAGCAGGCATTGCAATTGAGCTACACATTAGATGGGGCTCCATAAGCACCTGCAGACAGCTGTGTGAGAAGCTTCGGGGATGCTGGAGCTGCAAATACTACATTGACTGTGAGATATCTGTGGAGTACTGAGGCAGTTGCAATGATTACTGTAAGGCCATAGATGCTCATTATATGTACTGTGATGTACTTCTTATGAAACATGTGCTGTTAGTGTGGGGTTTATCTTACTGACATAAAGTTGTACCATGTTACTTGGGGAACATTTCAGAGATTGTACCACACATACTCAAGAATGGCTTGCAATGGGTCTTGTCATCCTGTTGTGTTGAACACCTGATAAGGAGGGAATACACATCACACTGGACAGTGGCCATGATGTATCATAACTGTCACACTGCAGACCAGTACTGACAGGGTACAGACAATGTACAGCTGTAGAGTACATTAGCCATCCATATGTCTGGTGGAGGCCAAATATTGAATGGTTTGTGTGCAATGCACAGAGACCACATGTATTGATGAACTGCGATACAAGCATGCACATGTCCACAAGTTTATCTCATACAAACAGATGGTATGGTGCAGTGTAGGCACACCTGTGTCTAGCTACATGCAGCTGCTCCATGGCAGATGTCAAACAGTCCATGGTCACTTTAGACAGAGAGGCGGGGGACTGTCCTGTGGATTCAGCAGATATCAGTTGCCATTTGCTGACTGTATGTATGCGTTCACAACTATAGGATGAGATGGCTCTTAAGGAATGCAACCATATGGTGAAGTTCTCCCAGGCAGAGACAGACATATTGCTGTAGGCCCTCCACACTCAAGTCTGGGAAATCCTCCAGCATGACAGTCAGCTGTGACCAGGCCATCTGTGAATGTGTACAGCAGCACATTGTCGCAGATGTAAATGTTGTCAGTGGCTATAACAGATCTGTACTACAAGTGTGCCATATAGTTACTGACATGATCCCCCATGCCTGCAGCAAGGCAATTGCCTTTGTATTATAGAGAATAGTCATTACTAGGTTTCTGCCTACTTTTAACATCTTCACAAACAGGCAGTAGTTCCTGGCATCTCTATCTAGGCTGATAAACTGTTCCCTCATACCAAATAGTGGACTGGAATTGGTGCAGAACTTCACCAACTATCACAGGTGTCCATAAGTGATGCCCTAGGTGGGTATGCTCTAACTTATGTTTCATTTAGTGCAACATACCACAGCTCTTATCTCTCATATATTGATATGGTTATATCATCCCTACATGCACATCAGGCTTCCATGAGCCATGAGACTGCCCAAAGTACATCAGCTTGCATTCTTTACTTGCCATAATATTCCCACTGCTGTCACAGCAGTGGGAAATGGGATTGTCTCTAAGTAACACTGATACATAAGGGTGTTTCTGTCTGCTTACACAGCTGACTCAGGGTATAGCCACTCCACTATGAATATGGGCATGCTTGATGGCAGGGAAACATCTGAACCTAACAAAGGTGACAGCCAAAACATAGTACAGTCAGTGGCCACAGTGCCACTGTGAGTCAAAGGTAATCAGTGAAGGGTAGAAATAGACTGCACAGCAGCACAGAGTGTGCTGTAATCCACTTCTATCCAGGCTAGAGTGGGTACTAGTAGCGCCACCAAGTGTGGGGACATCAGCAGAGAGAAGTTTGTCAGCAGACAAGAATGCCATGGGTTTCACCTCATGTCCATACTTAGTACCTCCATGGCCATTACATAATATATAGCAGGGCAGTTATTTAAGCACAGACTGCTGCCATCAGAACCACAAGTATGACTGGTGTAGTCTGGTGTAGTACTTGGGCTGTGAAATGACATGAGATAGGGCTTCTTGTGTGTGTGTGTGTGTGTGTGTGTGTGTGTGTGTGTGTGTGTGTGTGTGTGTATATATACACACACACACACACACACACACACACACACACACACACACACACACACACACATTAGGTGTCACTGAGCACTTTTAAAATAAATCAAACTCACAGGTTGTGACTGTTACTCCTTACTGGAAGCAACTTAAAAAGTTTATTTGAGTGGGGAAACCAATTGGAGCAAAACCTACGCATTTTCTAATAACAACCAAACCCAGGTACACAGAAGTTATTTGCAAACAGTAAAAGTGCTGCAAACTACCATACCTGAAGTAACCTGGCTGATTCCTGGGCTAGCTACAAGGCACCATATTTAAAATCCTATCCTCCCAGCAAGGAACCAACAGTCCCCAGCTGTGTGTGCACACCAGTAAGTACTGCATTTATGTATATTGCCTCTAAACTTGTTTTTATAAAATTGGTTTACCTTGTAACATTTGTTATATTGCCTTTATTTTGTGGCTGTTAATGTTGGTTTACCCTGTAACAGTAGTCATACTGCTTTTGTTTTGTGTATGTTAATGTTACAGACTGATGTGGCTGACTAAATCTACCTGACTTGCTATGTGTTAGAGTTTACAAATGAGGGCTTGTTAAAGCATTAGCTGATGTGAGTGTTTGCTCAATCAAAATTATTTGCCCATAAAACAAGAGGATTCTTTTTTTATAGAGAACTAGTAGTTTACAATGTTTTACTGGCAGCTGCCTACATCTAGCAACACTGGCTTTAGTCAGATAATAGCTGGTGTGTGACTGCTGCTTTAATAAGTGCATAAATGTAATTTGCAGCCTCTATGTTTTAGCTACTAGCATATACTTGTTTAATAAATTAGCAGATGTGAATGGGACTCTGAGTTAAGGCTGCCAACAGAAAGTGTTCTGTGTTCTGTCGTCCCCCCCCCCCCCCATCACTCAGTGCAGCCTTCCATCTCCTTAAAATGATATCTTGCATGCTCCTATTACTCCAGTAATGTGCTCTAGACTTCCTGGTCTTGTATAGAGTGTGTTACTCCATATTATATAGCATGCAGTAACAGCTGAACCCTGCAAGCACATGCATAGCTACTACAGTTGTTACTATATTATAAGAAAGTAATTTAAAGGCCAGTATGTTTTTGCTTGAATGAAGGAAACTTGGTTTTCATTTCTTGAAAGGCTCTCCACTGTGTATGAGTTATTAATGCTGTCATTGTTACCTGTCAACCATACAGAAAAGCTAACTGAATGCCAAACATTGTATTTGTGTTAAATGTCTGAAACTCAGCATAGTAGCTACAAGGTATTAGCATTGTGTAACTAACTCCTCATATTCTATCTAACTCCAGTACACTACTTTCCCCTACAGTACATGGAATCTACATAAGCTCCTCCATGTGCTGTAGCTTGGCATCAAGAAACTGGTGTTGTATCTGTGAAGAAAATGCCTGCAAAATACCAATGTCTCCAGTTGGCTAGTGTGAGGTCTCTGCAGCAAATATTTTTAATGCTGAACATACCTTGTTGTTCAAAGGAATCATAATTTCATGCATCCCACATGTCGGCATGTAAGGGTGGCACATGTGTGCCACCTCCTGTGCAGTATCTCTGTCCACTTGACAGCTGAGCACAATATCATTGTTGTAGAAGTGATAAAATATTATAAGCAGTTGGATCCTTTGGCAAAGAGGAATGTGATGATGCACACCATTGTGGCTACTGGCTGCAACGACAGTCTTGAACATTTCTGTTACTGTTAACAATGATTTTACAGTGTTCAGCTACAATAAACATGCAGTTTTTATACACATCTCAATTGCTCCACCATGTTACTTGCCCTTACTTCCATTCACAATTAGTCTATTATAGTGTTGGTCAGCTTCATCTCATTATATGGTTATTTGCATAACATATGTTGTATTTTCATTTGGGGAAATTTGTATTTGTATGCTCCTTGTGAATCTTACTGACATCTGTTGCTTAAAGGTTGTTTGGGAGACCGCTACAAACATAATAATATGGTCTCACTTAACATCTATATATCAACAGCTCAGTTATTTATGATATTAATATTCATGAGGTTGTCAGGGGTTTATATTATTATGGACCAACTAAGGCACATGGTTTGACCTTTGATTACTTATTGCAATTAGATAGATGTTTGCATATTTCAAATCAGTGGGCCATGTATTTGTTGGGCTGTAATCCCTTTTCCTAAGGAACATTTTAAATATTTGTGATCATTGAACTGATAACAGGGGACTTGGTCCTTCATTATGGTCAGAGGGTTTTCCCAAATTTTGGGGATTTATTAGTTAATGGTGATCACATGGTTGTACTCTGGAGCATCTGTACGCATGTTTCATTGGGTGTGTGCTACATATTATTACATTGAATAGGTAGACTTTTCCAACAAAATCTCTTTGGGTCAGAACTCAGTATTTGAATATATAGTGTGTATATATTAAACACATTATTGGTCTTAATTGCGGGGGTTTATTACTTCCCCTTTCTATGGTTTTCTTTGTATTTTGATCCATTCGGCAAACCTTTGCACTTATTTGTGACTCAAAGGATTGTATATTATATATTGGTTAGAAGTAAGTCCAGGGTTGGGTATATGAGGATTACATACATTTAGCATCTTTGAAAGTCTGTCCAAGAGATGCCTTGTAGGATTTATATTGGTTTTATCATATCACAGTTGACTACTGAGAGGTTTATGGGTGATTGAAGCGAATTACCAACTTATGGTCGTGGATCTTAATCAACTACTTCACGGCCTTTGTGCAGATAAGGATGACCTCCATGTATTTGGAATCAAACTAACAGATGAGGGCACAAAGGAGAACAGCCAGATAGATCCAGTTGACGGTTGTAATTTGCTCTTCACTCAGCTTGGTAAAAAGGTTAAAACCCTACGTACTAACATCTGGCATTTAAAGCTTTTCAAAGCATATCAAAATCAAAATATTATCCCTAGGGGTTTAAGGATCAAACTACAGGCGCTAGTAAGCAAGCTGAATGACATACTACTAAGGGATTGGAACATGGCGCAACAGCAAGCATCCATGTACTTTGTTAACATTTTAGCATCTTATTACGAAAGAACAATTGAGGTCAACATATGTGAAGTGCAAAAAATATGTGAAGAGTTGAAAAAGCACGAAGAGCAAACTAATTTTAAGGATAATCTTAGCAGATTTTCAAAGGAATTGATTATTTTTGAAAACCAATTAAAAAATAAAACGTTACACAAGTTCTCCAGAGACATGGATGATTATGACAGGGCTAGGCCCTTTGAGTCACAAAGAAGTGTTAGGTTTGCAAAAAACATTACTCAGATACGTAAAAAAAGACCCAGATCTATATTGAAAAAGGTCGACCAAACACTACAACTTCGAGGGAGGAATCCTCCACCACTGACACCGAATCCACATACATTAATGATTCCCCTGATTCCAAGAGGGGTCAGAGCTCTGAACACCCTTTAGGGGTAGGAAGCACGGGGGGGGGGCGTAAGCACAGGGGTAAAAACTATAGAGGATCTCTTTCTATCAATAGTGAAATAAATGTAGTGTGTTCAAATGTGCACAACATTTTTAAACATGTCTTAACATCTGTACAGGAATTATTACTAAATAAAGGTCTTGGTTTTATCCCTGTTTTTTTTTGTGGATGAAAGCATTTCTGTTTCTGATATCTTGTCATTTTATAGAAAGCTCAATTTGAAATTGTATTTTGGTCAACAGGATCATTCTCAAAGACTGGCTGAATTTCGATTTCATAAATCTGATTTCAGTCCTCCCATGAACAAACATGTGGCCATTTTTCAACAGGCAGTCATCAAAGATCTACATTATAAACTAGGTTCCTCACAGATTCTTAGAAACAACTTAACAATGGCTGAATAAAAAGCTCTCATAGATCTTACAGCCAACACTGATATTTCCATTTTACCAGCGGGTAAGGGTGGGGCAGTGGTGATTATGAACTCCAGTTATCACTGGGCAGAGGGAACTAGACAATTGACTAACCCTCAGCATTACATGAACCATGCCCACCGACCCCACTCTGAATTTCAAAAAAGAGATTGATGATTTTTTGCAGGAAGCGGTGGATAATAGAATTATCAGTGTCAAAACAAGACAACATTTAATGGTAAAAGATCCGGGCAAACAATACCTATACTTATTGCCCAAAATTCACAAATCCTTGAGGATGCCACCAGGTAGACCCATAGTATCGGGCACTGGGTCCCTTACTGAACCACTATTACCATTCCTGACCAAACATTTGCAACCGCTATTGCCACATGTCAGAGCTAGATTAAAGGATACAACTGAGTTTTTACAAACTGTGTATGAGTCTGAATTAGAACCCCACTGGTTGATGTGTACCCTGGATGTCAAATCACTTTATACCAGCATTCCACACTGGGCAGGTTTAACAGGGCTAGAATTTTGGTTAAATAAGGCCAGCCTTTACAATCCTGGTTTCAATACCTTGCTCATTTGCATGGCCGAACATGTCCTCACGAAAAACGTCTTCTATTTCAAAAATGAATGTTACTAGCAAACACAAGGTACAGCAATGGGGGCATCTTTTGCCCCAGTATATGCTGATTTATACATGGGCTATGTTGAAGAACATATTATATATAATGAGTCACATAACCTGTACCTACCAGAGATTGATATATGGAGACATTTTTTGGATGACTGTTGGCTTATATGGAAAGGAGGCAGTGATTATTTGGAGGAATTCATCGAAAACATCAATGAAAACAAATGGGGGGCTGAGTTTACTGTGAATTTTCATAAAGATGAGATTCACTTTTTGGATGTTAAGTTAAAGCGTCAACCAGACAATACATTATGCACCACTGTTTATAGAAAATATTGACAATACAACAGCTTGTTACACACCTCCAGTCTCCATCCCAAACATACAATCAAAAATATCCCCAAATCTCAATTTTTGCGAATCTGTTCATCACAACAGGATTTGACACATTCTCACCAAGATTTAGCTAGCATGTTCCTAGCAAGGGGTTACAGTATACAGAATGTGAAGTCAGCCATGCAATTGGCAGATAGCAAACCTAGGTCCACCTTATTACAATACAAACACTCATTCAGGAGGGATAACACAGACACTTTGAGAATGGTCACTACATTTGGTAGGGATTCAGCCTCTTTGACTGATGTAATTGAGAAACATTGGATTATTTTGAAGGCAAATGAGGAATTGTGTGACATTTTGGGGGATAGATGCATATATTCCTTCAGGCGGGGTAAAACACTATTGTCTCATTTTTCTCACTACAAAAAAAACTACTGATTGGAATGTTATTGACTATCAAACAACATTAACATGAGAGAGATTAGTTGGTTCATACCCTTGTGAACACTGCACCTTCTGTAAATATGTTTTCAAAACCAAATCATTTACAACTAAAAACACCGGGCAGGTTTTTGATATGAATTTTTACGCCAATTGTGGAACAGACTGGATTATATATCTGGTTACCTGCACTTGTCAAGCCTTATGTGGGGCAAACTTCTAGAAAATTTAGGTGCAGGATGTCAGAACACCTAGGAGACATTAGAAATGGAAGGGCCACTAATGCTTTATACAGGCACTCACTTGTTCATCATACTGCTAAATTCACCTTTACAGTCATTGATAAAATATCGAGCAACAGATCTTTTAAAACAGGGTGGCATGGCCTATTCAACATGAAGGAAAGGAAATGGATTGTTAAATTAGGGGGTTTATTCCCACCGGCATTAAATGACAAACTGTAGGGTTTTTGTCAACATTTCCTTTAATGTCATGGGTTTTGATACTATTAATGCATAGACAATTTTATAGGTCTAGTTTCATTAATGAATATAAGTAAAAAGAAAAACAAAGAAAAAACATTTTGTTTAAACTTTAAATTATGTATATTGCATTTCATTGTTGAGTATCAGACTGATTAATCATTAGTCAGGAAATGATGTCATTTGTCTATAATTAGATAGACTATATATTGCAGTCTTCATACTGCTTTATTTTATGTACCACTGATGAAAGCAACATGCTGAAACCAGTCTGGTCTTGTTAATAAATATTCACGCTCCCAAGGTGCTGGCTCTCTTTTTTGGTCTCATTACAGTTTGTTTGGCCTGTGCACCTACCGTACTTGCTAGCCTGCTCTCCATTACTATTTGCATAACATGTCTTGCATGACCATGCTTAGAATGTCTCTGAATCAGCATCGCCCTGCAGGGCTTTATGCATTGCACGGTTTGTTTTTGAGTCCTAGCCCATATTTTGTTTTCTTATAAGTTCCTTAATAAGTGCTCTTTCTAGTTTAGCAAAAGTGTTAATGAATGATATTACCATAGTCTTGATTCCAGTAAATGTGTACGCAAGCAAAAAAAAAAAAAAAATATGCAGCACCTTATGACTATAAACCTGTACAGCCCTATAACATTATCACATAATTTCTGGAATCATTTATGTCTCTCACTCTATATGCCACTGCAGAAAAAAAGGTTCAAGGAAATCCTACTCTCTGGAAAGCTGAAATAAAATGAAGACATGTTTACATTATGGGGTAGATTCAATAAAGCCTACATGGTCCACTAAACCATGTGCATATAGTGGCATGATACACAAATGATAGCACACCATTTTGGATTA
The DNA here is from genome assembly GCF_019279795.1 of Protopterus annectens. Classification (NCBI taxonomy): domain Eukaryota; kingdom Metazoa; phylum Chordata; order Ceratodontiformes; family Protopteridae; genus Protopterus; species Protopterus annectens. The sequence continues at coordinate 601,906,514 of NC_056726.1, forward strand.
AGTAAGTGGCTGTACATGCTGTGTAGACCCGAGCAAACATGGTAAACACCATGGCATGCTAAATACAGTATAAGCAGCTGAACTGTGTGCTAATCAACCAATAAAAGATGGAGGAGCTATTTAATAAGCTATAAAGCAAGCGTGTAGACTCAGTGCTGTTTTTTCCCTGTGAATTCCAAAACTATTAACATACAGCCTTGGAAAGGAGTCCACACAGAAAAATGTTAGGGGCTGCTGTTGCTTTAATTCATGTGTACGTGCAAATGTTGAAGTCTATGATGCTGCTGCGGCTAATAGACGAAGGTCAAGAAGGAGAAGAGTTTTTAGACCCGATTTAACTTATCACAATCTCAATGACTTGGAAATTCTAGAGTGCTACAAGGTGGATAGACAGACTACAGGAACTCTGCAACCTCCGTATTCCTCAACTCAGACCAAGGGTAAGCTGAGGGAAACCAATACCGGTGGAGACAAAGGTATGTGTAGCACTTAGAATTGTAGCTACAGGAACCTTTCAGAGACCAACAGGGGACATGCTGGGGGTGTCAAAGGCATCAGCATCCAGGATCCTCCATCAGTTCCTAAATGCTATGTTCCACCATGCCAGTGACTGCATACATTTTCCCCATACTGAGGATAGGGCCAGAAATATGCAGAAGTTCTACCCTGTAGTACACTACTCTGAAGTACTTGATGCTACAAACTGTACACACATAGAAATCAAGGCACACCTATGGAACAGGGAAGGGTGTACATAAATAGAAAGAGCTTCCACTCCATTAACTGCCAAGTTGTGTGTAACGCTAAGGGAATCATCTTGAATATGTGTGCTGGCAACTCGGGCATTGTTAATGGATTGCAACTGTGAATGATTACAGGTAGGGAGAAGGAAAACACAACAGTAATTCAGAATCCCTTGCCTCCAGTGGTGTATCAGCCAGGTTAGACTTACAAATCGTAGAAGTAATTGTATCAAGGTTGAAAATGTAAGTAAACACCACAATTTCACATTTTCTGTTCAGTAACACCCAGCCTCCCCTGAATTTGTTTATGCATTACAGTCTGCATGTTTAGAGATATGAGTGAAGCAAGGAGTACATATGTATGCTGCAGTCAGTAGCACAAACCAACTGTAGGAGTTAAATGTAAGACTGTACACAGTCAGATGTTGTGGGTTCAAATACCCCAAGTAACAAGTATAAAATAGTAAACTGCTTTAAAAATATTAGATAAATTAATTTATACACAAATGGCATAAATGCCCTGCTATTAACTTAATTTGTATAACTGGACCAAGCATATGTGCATTATCTGCACATTGCAAGGATTACTTTGAGCAATCCTTAATTATAGTTTGCAGTTGTTAAGAAGTATACATAAATGTAAACGTTCAGATAAGATACTGTTATTATTGTCATAATGCATTGTATGTCATATATGATGGTACTAACTTTATCTCTTTTTTTCCTCTCACCCCAAATCTCATCTATTTATTTTTTTTCCTATGTGTTGTCAAAATGGTTCCATGTCATCCATCTCTAACAAATCACAAAATGCTTTATAGCACAGGGAGGTAGGCCATCCCCAGTGGCTCAGCATACCCCCACTCCAACAACTTGGCACCAACGCCCAACACATCTGGAACCCAACCTGGCAGTACTGCCTCTGCTGCCCCTACACAATCTGCATCCTTAGGTAGTACTGGCAGAGGTGGGCATTTTATCACCTGTCATGGTGGTAAGGTTGTGCACACCTATGCCAGATGGAGAGGCTGACCTCCCCTATGGTCCATAGGAGAGACATCAAGCATGTCAACAGCCAGCGGAGTGAGGAGACAATGATGACAGTCCTATGGGTGAGGACTAGATTTTCACTGTCCCCATGTTTGACAGAAATAGGCCTTTGTTGTCCCATCCCTAATGCCAGTCATGGTGTCCACCAACCTTGTGTGTCCCTCACCATCCCTATGTCTCTCTTTGTTTGTTCTGTAAACTGCATCTGATTCCTCATCTACCCTCATACCTGACCCAGAAATGCTTACTTCCCTTATCCAACATTACTCTCTTACTGAAATTAAAAAAAGAAAATAGGCCCCTGCTCTACAAAATAAAATATCCCATACATAGCTGTCCACTTTGCACGTGTTATCTTGACACACTTGATTTGGTTCAAATGACTATACAACATAATTGCATTGCTGTCAATATTCTTTGTTGAGGTGACAGCCCAAATTATTCTGTACATATTTTCATTTTATACTGTTGAAGACATGGATCACTTTGGTTCTTTCCTCCCTTCCCTCCTGCACATTGCTATATTGCTTTCCCTTTGTTTATCCTCCTGCTTCCCCCATTTCACCACTTTCTTATCTACCCCATTTTAACACATTTAATCTGGTCAAAAAATAGAATCACACAACACACAAGAAAAAAAAGGCAGTGGAGCCCTACACTTTTGGTCTCTGTGCTTGTGCAGTTCTTAGAATCATGCACCAAGGCCAAGCAACAGTGAATAGCTCTTCCTTGGTAGGGTTACCTCAGTGCAATGCTGCTTAAACACACTGCGCACAGGTAACATGCAGTGAATGTAGAATAAAGAATGATTTCATTGCATTATAAACAAAAGTTCAATAGTCTATGTATTTAGATAGGTGGGGGTTCTGTTCTCACAGCAGTCATTTGGGGTGTGTGTGTGTGTGTGTGTGTGTGTGTGTGTGTGTGTGTGTGTGTGTGTGTGTGTGTGTGTGTGTGTGTGTGTGTGTGTCTGTCTGTCTAGTCAGAAGAACATAATTTTGTATCTTGCAGTCACCACTACAATCACATGGAGTACCAATATTTTCACAGTTGGACATCCTTACACATCCATTTCATGCAGGTCTTTCAGCATCTTCTCTCAAACAGGCAATGATGATGTTATCCACTATAAATTGCTCTGCAGCCTCGTAAAGGTCAGACTGTGTCGTGGCAATTACATAAACCACTGAGTTCTGTAGTCAGTGTACTTAGATAGGTAGGGGTTCTGTTCTCACTGCAGTCAACTAGGGAGTGTCTGTATGTGTTTCTGCACTTGCTTGACATTACAGAGAGTATTTTACACCAGTATGTGGAGCATTGCTATTACCATCTTCTCCTCACCAAATACTGCTGTCATCACCTATAAACTGTTGTCTGACACTTTCCAAGTCAGACATGTGTTGTGGCACTTGCATTAAATACAGAGGTCTCTAGCTAGTATATTTAGGTATGGGTGCTGTTCTCACTGCAGTCAGCTGGACGGTGTGTGTGTGTGTGTGTGTGTG